>NW_024467096.1:0-157500 GCF_017591425.1 Ochotona curzoniae | reverse complement strand
TTTTCCTTTAGTATGTGTAGGGGGTTGGGTCTAGGATCTCATCATCTCTTCATGGACACGAAAGGGCCATTCTCATAAGAAACAATGGCATAGCATTTGCACAAAACTATATAATCCTCCCTTAGGCTTTAAATCACCTCTAGACTATAATACATAATATAATGAAAATGCTGTAAAAGTTGATATACTGCATTATTTGAGAAAAATGAAAGCAAAACATCTGTGTATGTTTCATATGGACTTAACTTTTTCAAGGTTTTCTTAAAATCTGCAGTTGGTTCAATTTGGAAACTGCAGATACAGAAGGCCAACTGCAGATACTTTAATATACATATTAGAATATATATATGTATATATATATACAGTAGGCATGTATGTATATAAGCAAACATGATCATAAAATCATAACAGTAAAATCTTAGAAACGTAATTGATCACCATCAAGAGTATTTATATACGTACATTTATATACAGCACACTTAGGGTATTTATGTAGTAAATGCAATTTATATTTACAAGCATTCAAAAATATCCATGATTCATTATAAAGTAGAAAAAAGAGCAATAACAAGTAGTATGCATAGGATCATGTTTTTACAGTTTTAAAAACTGTTTTTATACATAGGAAAATGGACAGGCATTTATACAATAAAATAACAATTATAATTATTTGCACATAGTAGAATTATAGGGAAAATAACTTTTATGTTTATAATTTTCTGAATTTTCTCAGATGCATGTGTTACTTTTAAAATAGAAAACAAGATGGTCATTTTCATTGGAAGAAAATGTTTCTTCCTAGTTGGTGAAACAGTTGATTGCAATAGGTGAAGAACTAGAAAGGTTTGCATTTTGTAAGCAGAGGCAATAGGAGGCACTTATCTATAAGCATATCATATACATATAGATTAGTTGCAGCTAAGAAAAATACATTTCAGATCAATTAGGAAGAAGCACTTACCTGGAAGTTTAGCCTGTAACTGAACTTTAGATTTCAATGTTGAGTTCTAGAAATTATCCAAAGGACCTATAGGGATGCACCTATCTCTAAGCTCCCCCTTTGCTCATACAAAGCATTGCACAGTCCCTGGATAAACTGACACTACACAGAGCTGATTCATCTTGGAAGAGCAGATCTGTTTTAAAGATATGAGTCCTTAAAGAATCAAGGGAGGGCAGGCACTCGGCCCTAAGGTGAAGACACTGCACATTAGCAGGAAGCTGGAATCAGGAGAGAGTTGGGACTTGAACCCAAGCACTCCAATTTGGGATCTGGGGCTATTGTGCATTCTGGGAAACAGCAGATTCAAGCACTTGGGTCCCAGCCACCCTGTGTAAGATCCGGATAGAGTTCCTGGATCCCAGCTTTGGCCCGGCCCAGCCTGACTGTGATTTGGGGGGAGAACCAGCAAACAGAAGATCTTCCTCTGTATACCTACTGAATAATTCTAAAAATATAAAGATCAAGGAAAGAGTGGGACAACAATTGGCATTTACCAAAAGTATTTAAGACACTTGATAACATACATTTCCCCATTGAAAAGAGACTATGCTCCTGTTAAAGCATGCTTGAAAGCCCAGCCCTAAATAACTTCCTACATAGAAATCTGAGACACAGGATGGACATTGGGTTTGGGATGCTCAGTCCCGTATGAGAGTTCCTGGCTCAAGTCCTGGCTTTTTCACTTTCTGTAAAACTTCCTGCTAATGCACATCCTGGAGGGCATCTGATAAAGTCTCTAACACTTCGGCCCCTGTCATTCACACATTGATTTTCTGGCTCTTAGTTTTGGCCTTTCCCAACTTTGAACTTGGCTGTTGCAAACACCTAGAGAATAAACCAGTGAATAAAGACCTCTGTCACTCTTTCTCCTCAGTGCCTTTCAACCAAGAAGAAAGAAATCTAAGACCTTAAGAAAACCTTTTTTTCCTAATCATTCTGTGAATACCTTTGACTTTTTTCCATTAACACAAGAAAGAATAGAGCAAATATTAGATTTTTAAAGTAATGCTCTACTTCATCTTTCATCTTCCTTAGAACTAAAGACAGGGAGCTGCATTTTTATCCTTGTCCTTTACTTCCTTCTCATCTTGGTTCACTCCTTTGTGAAGCCAAAATCCTGCTTTGTCTTTGAGTGTCACACTGCTTTGTGTAGATGGAATGATTATTAAGCTCTCAATTCTAGCATGCAAAAACATTTCATAACCAAAGAGGTTTCTTGACAAAATGCTGAAAAATTGACTCTGAAAACATTTGTGATTCAGGGAAGCAGAAAAGGGTTTCTGAGGTACTTTTGAGGTTGTGTTTATTGTTGTTGTTTTTATACTTATTGCTATGGATTAAATGTGTACACTCCAAAATTCATGTTGAAACACAATCCCTGACTGGTGATAGTAAGGGGTGGGGTCTTTTAGGGAAGTGGTTCATTCATGATAGCTCCAGTACCTTATGGCAGGAATGGAGGGAAAACTAACCCAATTCCACTGAGGGGACACAGTGTTCCTTCCTCCTCCTAGGTGAGCACACAGTAAGAGCACCCTCACCAGACACCAAACACTAGCTTCCTGTCTCAACCGGGCCAAAGACATTTGTATTATTTGTAAATTACGTCATCTGTGGTTTTTTATTATAGCAACACAGATTAAGACAATGTAGATTATGAAATATGCTGTATACTTACGTATGAACATATGCAATCTTTCTGCAACAAAAATTACAAAAAAAAAATTGAACCTCCAAATGCCTTATGCTTTAGCTATCCTTTTTTTTTTTTTTTTTTCACTTTTTAAAATGCTGCCATGGACTACTAGAAGAGATTATACTTTCTAATAGTTTATGCTCCACAGTTTGAAAAGTAGCTATGAGAAGTGTATTCTAGAAGCAAATATGGAAGCAAACAATACAAACAAACTGACAAAAGTTTTAAAATAATAGTTACTTACGTGTCTGTTGCAAAAACAACATTTAATGACGTTTGTTGAAAAAATGGGAGGAAAGGCCTGGAAGAAAAAGAAACCAGAAATGTGAAATGTGACTTTCGCACTGGGAGTACTCAAAACTCTTTTCCAACTCTGATACTGATCCCTTAAAATCAATAAGCACAAGTCCCACATATCAGAAATTCTCAAACTTTGGCATATATACAGATATACTAACGGTGGGCCAAATTTCCATTTAAAATGCCCGGGTGTGACCAGAGACTTGGTCAGTGTAAATCTGAACCAGCAGATCCCCAAGAACTCCAACATCTTCTCTGCACATGATAAACAAGCCCCACTCTGAGAGGCAGTACTCTATATTTGGGCTATAGCTCACCATTAATTCACATTAACTTCTCAAGTTCCCTACAGTTTCCAAAACCTAGGAACTGAATACACTTAGTTAAGAATGGAGAAAAACCACATTACAAAATTTCCATTTGGAGGCTGCTCATTTAGAGGTCACCAGTGACACCTGCTTCCTGTATGAGCACTGATTTGAGTCCCAGCTGCTCCACTGACCTCCATCTCCCTGCTTCTCCGTAACTCTGCCTTTCAAATAACTAAATCTTTAGACAACATGTACATATGTTAATAATAAAGATGTGAACTTTCTATACTCAAGTAAGTTTAGACAGCACCATCCAGATTGCCTTCTGGAGGCTGGTGTGGTGGCTCAACCAGCTAATCTTCTACTTGCAAGCACTAGTATCCTATGTGGGTGCTGGATTGTGTCCCAGGTTCTCCACTTTCAATCCATCTCCTGGCTTGTGGTCTGCCAGAGCAGCAGAGGGTGGCCCAAGTCCTTGTGAACCCATGTGAGAGACCCAGAGAAGGTTCTTGGTTCCTGGCTTTGGAACTGGCTCAACTCTGGCCATTGAGGCCATTTGAGAAAGTGACCCAGCAGATAGAAGATCTTTCTCTGTCTCTTCTCTTTATAAATCTCCATCACAAGAAAAATAAATCTTTTTAAAAAATGCTTTCTCAACTCAGGTGAGACCTTTAGTCAATTCCCATCTTATTTTCATTTGATCTGAATACATGCTTATCACTTGTCTACGGCCATACCACCCTGAATGCGCCCGATCTCGTCTATATCACTTGAATGTTAAACGCAAACAAAATAAAATGACTCTTTTAGCTGTGCTGGGTTTGGTGACATTCACACAGAGGGCAGAGGTTGTTCATCTGAGCACTTTTACCTAATTTTCCACATCATAAGTATGGCTTTGTGGTATTCCTGCTGTGTCTCATTTCATCTGATTAAGTGTCAAAGATGAAAATGGTGACATCATTTTCTTCTCAGATACATAAGTGGCAATTTTACTCATGCCTCTGGAGTCCCACAGGCCTTGTAAGACTCCTAGTTCTGCCACTGACTGGCTTACATGACCCTGAGAAAGTTATTTCTCCTGTCTGTCTCAGCCTCATTTTTGGTAAAATGGGAATAACATATGAGGAGATCATTAAAAACTTTATGGAAAATATGTATTATAGGAAAAATGCATGAATTTCAAAAATGTTTTATGCCAAAATAAACTTATCTGTTAACTCCATTTTCTATGAACTTCCTGAAATGTCCATTTGTGCCATAATCCTATTTCTACTATGAAGATTGGACGGCGCATATTTACAGCATTTTAAATGGTGCCTGGCAGTGCGTGAACTTAAAAATCTTAAATGTTATCGTCATCATAGACTCTCTAGTATCATGAGGCTCAAATGTTCATGAACTACTTTCTACCTGTCAAAGTATTTAAAGCGATTCTTTCCAGTAACTTCAGGATCCTCATATGTTTCTTTCGGCACCTGGAAAGAAGGATGCATTCTAAAAAGAACCAAGGGGGGGAAAAATTATTGAAGTCTAAAACATCACTTTCACATAATGTCTATAAAGTGTTGAGATACACAAAGTATCTTATATTAAAAACAAAATATTCTATCCCATGCACCTGATTAGTTTGCTTCTTAAACTGAATATGTAAAAGAAATGAGAATTGAAAAAAATATAGACTTATGAACCATCGCAACTATAAATGCCAAATTTTAATTAAACTCAGATGAGAATAACAAAGTTTTAAGACAATTATAAATGTCAAGGCTGAAAGATATAATTATTTTTAATTTAGTAAATTTAAACTTTAATTAAAAGGTGAATGATTTTAAGAGATTCATCTTTAAAGGTACTCTGCCTGCAAGAGTCTGAAACATTAGCAGAAAAGAACGCTGGCAATTTCTAGATGGATCAAAGGACAAATGCAGTCAGCCCCTACTCAGATGACAAGTTGTCATTTAATACCGATCTCCCGCCTCTCCACCTTCTGAGAGCACCTACTGCTCCATCAGCCAAAACTGTTGCTCACAAATCAAGCTTTTTTGGCTCATCGGTAGAGAGACAGAATCTGACCTATGTATAACATCTCAGCTTTACACCTTCCAGTCATGCAGAATAAATAAATAAAACTCTCAAAAACAGATTAATTTAAAACATGAGTAGTTTCAGGAGCGGAATCCATCCAACACTTACACGGCAAGCCGCCAGAGGGCTTCTTTGTGCTTTTCTTCATGTCCCTTCCATTCCCGACTGATGAATGGTGGGACAGGATCTGATTTGCTCAAATATAGAGAATAACTTGGATAATGGTTCAGGCTGCTGAACATGGCTCTAAACCTTGGAATTTTCCTCTAATGTTAGAAAATGGAAAAAAGAACAAAATTATGCCAGTAGATTTTCTAAAGCTATAATACTTATAACATTATAATGACAAACTTTTTATAAGAAGATACAAAACAACATATATAGGAGCCAGCATTGTGGAGAAGTGTGTAAAGCTGCCACCAGAAACCCTAGCATCCCATATGGGCACTGGTTCAAGTCCTGGCTGTTCCATTTCTGATCCAGCTCCCTGCCAATGGCCTGGGAAGGGCAATGGAAGTTGGCCCAAATATTTGGATCTCTGTAATCCATGAGTGAGACCCAGAAGAATCCTTGGCTTCAGCCTTAACTGTTGTGGCCATTTGAGGATTTAATTAGCAGAGGATTTCTTTCTCTCTCTCCTTCTCTCTCTCTCTTCTGCACCCCCCCCACTTCCTTCCTCCCTCCATCTTCTTCTCTCTCTGTAACTCAACTTTTAGAATAAGTAAATATAGGATAAGAAGAAGACTTACTATACACAGAATATCTCTAATAAAAGAATGTCAAACTGGCAATAATGAGTGTTTCTGTGTTGGCGTAAGTCTAGAATATACTTCATACCATACATGTTTTTGTACCACTTGAATTCTTTTAAAACAAGCATATATGACTTTTACAGTTGAAATAAATCAGGTTATGGGCCCTTTACTCAGTACTATCTCAATAATCTTCACAATGGATTACCATTGATGATGAGTAAGATGCCTTGTCCCCTAGCAATAATGGTAAAGTAACAGCTGCAGAACGTAAAGTCCAGTCGATCTGATCAACACAGTAATCTGAACTAGATGCTATATTTGGTTTCCTTAGTTGAATTAGACTTACCAGTCGACTTCGAAGCATAGTGGCTTGGATATTTGCTTGTGCATGTTCTTTCTTACTTGACACAGTAAACAATGGATCTGCAAAATAAACAATAAAATTACATAAGGGACAGATTGTATCTACTCCTAGGCTGAAAATAATGGCAAACCAATGCAATTTCTTTACTGGAACACAAATTACAAAGTTTAGATATTATATACTACAAAGAAGTTCATGGCCCTGCTACTCTACCACATCTACCAATGAGAGTCTGTTAAATGCATTTCTTTTCTGTGTATTCAAAGTTAGCTTACAGAATTGGAAAATAGGCGGGTTTCAGGATGGAGAGTCTCATGCCTGGATCCCAAATGCCAGCCACAACGTGCATGTGGTGAACTGTCCTGGGTGGCCAGTGTGCCATTTGGCACCAGGGTCGGCCTGCTGGCCACCTGGCCGAGGAGCTCTGGAATTTTTGGGTCTTTGAATCGCTGCTTAGGTAGATCCAGGTTGAACCCACAGTGCTTCTGGGATGTGAATCAATCCTAAAGATTACCAATGACAGTAACTCTTCTTCTAAGAATTTGTAATTACTTAACAATGCTGAGCACTGAACACCAGTTCATATAAAAGCTAAGGCTCGGGGCTTGTCTAGTAGGATATCCTATTATCAGACATGATGATGGATCAGCAGAGGGGTCACATTAGGCAGGGCCATGACATTAACTAGCATTCGAGAACCATATCTAGGAGTAGATTTTTTGGGGGATGTGTGGGCCAACCCTGTGGAAATTCTAGCCAAACTGGTTAGCTCAAGAGGTGGGGTGGTGATGGACTAAGCTAGGTGTGATCAAGGAGCTTGCCATCAATCACAGGTAAAGGAACCCGCAACAGTCTGGACTGGTCAAGGCAGCAGCACCCGAATGTGCATCCTGAATAGGGTGTGGGTGGGCCGGGCTACAACATTCACCAGCTCATACAAGGCCAAATGGAAGGCTAGACTGCGCCGGGTACTGACCTAAAACCCAATGGTGTGTATGAGAACTGGGTCGGGGGAGAGGATCAAGTGGAGGAACTTGGAAAATTCCTCTGGCAAGTCATAGCTCCCACTGGTGAACATGTGGTCCAGTCCTGAGGGTCGAACAAACTAGGCAAAGTAGCTCCAACGGCTGACCAATGTGTGAATTGGTAATGGAATGGGGTGTGCCAGGCAGGACTGAGCAAATCTTAGCCTACAAGCAAAACTAGAAACAAGGATGGAGCACAGGTCACACTGAGCTAGGCTCTTGCACCTACTGGTCTGCGTGAGCCAGGAACGCTAAGCCACAGTGTCTAAGGCAGAGGCCGGGACAGGTGAGGGACTGAGCCAAGCTGAGTCAGAGGCATGTGCGATCATGGCTGGGAAGAGGCCTGGTTGGGGAGCTAAGGGGACACCCTAGCTGGGAGGAGGTTCCCACCAAGGGGCATGTGGGCTGGAATTGGGGCTGTGTTCTGGTTAGGATATGGTTTTAGTCTCCCTTGGCACAAATGTGGACTGGGACTGGATGCACCAAGCTGGGCCAGACTGGTGGCCTGGAGGGCCAGGGTAGATGTGGGACAGACTAGGCTAGGTCTCAACCCCTACCGAGCCATGTGTGAGCCATATGTGGGTATGGACAAGCCGCGGCTGGGCTGCAACATCCAACAAGAATCAGTTTGGATTGAAGGCCAGTCAGGAAAAAACACTGTCCCTGCAAGGACAGGAGGTGAACTGAGTAGGGTGGGCCCATGGACCCCTGGTACACACACAATCTGGCATTGGGAGGGGTTCTGATGGAGGAGCCTGGGCAACTCCTCTGGCAGGACACAGTCCCTGCAGGTAAGCGCAAGAAGTATGATAGGAAACAGCCCAGAACAGGCCATGGAAAGTTTCCCATTGGCATACAATGGCATGGGTCAGGGGCAGACCAAACTGAATCAGTTCATGTCATCCACTGGCAAATTCAAGCACCAGAACAGAGTGTGGGTCAAGCCAGGTTCAGTCGAAACAAAAACCAGTGCACAATACGGAATGCCAAGGTGAGGTTGGCTGTACCAGATGTGACCGCAGTGCCCCACAAGCATATGTGAGAACCAGGGAGGGAGGGGGCAGAGCCAGCAGGGGAAATAAGGGGGAATTCCCTTGCTGGACAGCTACTCCCACTGGAGAGTGTGAGCTGGGGTGGGGGCAGACCAGACTAAGCAGGGCTACAACACCTCTGTGCCTCATATGGACTTGATCAGGGAAAAGCCAGGCTGGGCTGATTATTCCTACTGGTACAAACAAAATTAGACTGGGTGAGGGTTGTTTGGGCTTAGTCACAGCATCAGCTGGCAGAAGTTGGTGCTGGGGGCTAATTCTGTCAAGCCAAACCACAGAACCACCTGGAGAGCATGATCCAGGAGTGGGAGAGGCCTGGGAGGAAAATGGTGGGCTCCTCCCTCTGGGTTACCACTCCCACAGGAGGGCACGAAAACTAGGACAGGGGCTGGGGTGACTAGACAGAGAAGCACTCAACAACATCCGTGAGGGCTGGATAGTTAAGCTGGTTAGATGGAACTAGGCTTTAATACCCACTGAAATGTATGAGAGCCAAATGGGATGTGGGACAGACTGGCAAACCAGGGTAGGGGGGAGGTCTGGTGGGGGTTACTTTGGGTTGCTCTGACTAGGCTGCAGCTCCCACTGGTTTATGTGAGGGCCGAGTATGTGCTGGGCAGAACCAGGCTGGACTGCAACACCCATTGGTTCCAGTGGAAGACATGGATGAAAACAGAACCAACGCAGCAATTGCAAGCACCAGCTGATCGGGGCAACAGACTGTGCTGGGCCCTGTGCTTGCTAGTACATACAAGAATCTGGTCTGGGAACACCTCAGAAAAAGTTTATTTGGGGATCTCCCCAATCGAGCTTCTGGACTCAGAACCCTAACCATCAAAAGACAGAACACAGAATAAGTCAATCAATCACCTCAGCTACATGTTGGCAGTGAAAAACTAGGCAAATGGAGACTCTATGATGGACTATGTCAATCAGTGGATTCTTCAACGACCTCATCATGCTTGGAGTGGCGAGAATGACAGCAATTCATAACTGGTGAACTATCAAAACCACATGAGCAAGAATCTCAGAGCATGCCCCACATCTGGGACCTGGGGTGGGTGGGAGACTGGGTGGGGCTTCTCCCTCAATATCCCCCTTTACCTCAGATACATGAAGGAAACAATATGGAAATAACAGTCTTACCCACTTTCCTGTAGCCCTTGAATCTTTTTACCCTAATTAACTATGTAAAGACTTCAAAAATATAATAAAAAAATGAAAAAACAAAACAAACTAACTAACTAACAAAAAAAAGAAACCACCCAAACCTTGTTTGGTGTATTCTGGATGGATTTTCCTTCCTTATAAGAGACAGGGATACATTTAACAATTCCTATGGAACTGACACTCAGGGACAAAAGATAGAGTGAAAATGTTTTGCCCATCTTTATCAGACATTTACCCCTATTCTCAAATCACCTTTCGGGGGGGGCGAGATGTGGTGGCAAGTTTACGTGAATTTATTATGATTTATGCTATAAAATGAAACCAAGGGTTAATTAAAAAAAAAAAAAAACAAGGGAAGAATGTGTAAGCAATCATTGAACAGTGCACCATGCAGGAAAAGTGTGTGCAGAGTTACACCAGGAGAGACTGGAATCCTTGACGTGATGTCATGTGCTTGAAAGTCACACAAGATTCAGGAGGTGGGTGGGAAGTGCAATGGCTCAATTGGCTAATCCTCTTCCCACAAGTGCCAGCATCCCATATGGGCACCAGTTCATATCCCAACTGCTTCACTTCAGATCCAGCTCCCTGCTTATGACTTAGAAAAGCAGCAGAGAATGGCCCAAAGCCTTGGACCCCTGCACCCATGTGGGAGACCTGGAGAAAGTTTGTGGCTTCATTTCTGCTCAGCTTCAGCTCCGGCCATTGTAGCCACTTGGGAAGTGAGCCAGCAGATGGAAGATCTTTCTCCTGATCTTGCCTCTGTAAATCTGTCTTTCCAAAAAAAAAAAATAAATAAATCATTTAAAAGAAAGACTCAAGTGAGGAGCTGTGGGTGACTGAGGGCAAAACTGAAAAACACAATCATGTTTAAATGATTACAATTTCTGTAACAGTAAACACAATAACGTTGAATGAACATTAAACACACAACTATAGATACCATCCATTGGAAGAGGCCAAGAAGACTACAAAAACACTCAGAAATCTTAACTCCCCAAGAGATACACAAGAAAGTCTATATTTGACCCCAAAAAGAATCAATGGATCTGGATTATAAAGGTTCTGATGATTAAAATAAGTTTAAAGGAAAGCCAAACAAATGTGAAACACACTGGCATGTTCTTAACCTGGAATGCCAAAGTTGGGGTTGCCCATCGGATAAGAACTGGATATTTTATGTAGTTTGAACTTGAGAACTAGTGGATTCTAAGTTTTAAAATCATTCCATACTTTTCTGGACACCGAAACGCCCAGAACGGTGTCAGAAGACTGCTCGGGGCTGAGGAAATGAGCAGAAAAACACGGTTAGGAGGAGCCCGGCGGCCAGCATGGAGCGGCTAGGCATGGAGCTCTGAGAGGCGACAGCATCTGTGGCTTCAGAGGCATCCCCAGAGCGCGTGGCCACCCGCAGGACTCGGAGCTGCCCCAACCAACAGAGGAGAGCCACAGGCAAGGACAGGTCCGGAGACAGCTTTACATGCTCCTTGCCAGGTCCATCATATGGAAACCCGACCTGGCCCAGCAGTTCACATCCCGGGAGATTGTCTCAGCAGACCCTTACCGTAGAGATAATCGTAAACCCGGTTGGAGCAGAAGTGGCTCCCAGCCCCTGCCTTCTCCCTGCATCGTGGTTGAGACACCCGCAGGTTGGCCTGAGCATCCCTGATGGTCACTATATGGTTCATGATGCTGCTGCTTTCCTCAGGCCAGCGGGCGATCTGCTAGGAAGGCCTAACTGGTGTGTGCCTGGTAGCTATGGTAACCTCCACGACCAGCGCTGGAGTAAAAGGCGGGGTGTGACGCGAAAGAGGCGGGGCTGGGCGTGGAGGGGCGGGGCCGGGCGCGGAAGGGCGGGGCCGGGCGCGGAAGGGCGGGGCCGGGCGCGGAGGGCGGGGCGGGGCCGGCACGAGGCGGGGCCCGAGGAACCCGGACCTGGTGGATGAAAGCCGGAGAAGAGGAAAGGAAGAGAAAGAGAAAAGATCAAGCCCGGGAAAAGGGCTGGGAGAGGTGAGCGCGAAGAGGGAAAGTGGAGGTCGCGACAATCTCTCTTGTTACTATAAGTCAGAGACAGCAAAGGGAGCTGTCAGCTGCCCACTCAGGATAAACGCCAGCAGCTGAGGGAAAGGCTTCAGGAAATTCAGCAGCAATCGAGCAGCTACACCCGTAATTTCTTTCGGAAATCCCTGGGAAATCTCGGAAACTTCTAAAAGTGTTGGGTGCTTTCATTTCAGAAAGCCCCTTTGCAGGGGACTTGTGATTGCTGGGAGTGTGGCATCGGCGAGCTTTGGTCAGTGTACGTAATGGGCTCAAAAAACCCGCCAGGGCCTGTGGATGGGCTTTAAGGCAGCTGAAATGACGCTGCTGGCACGAACAGTGCTTTTAAAATCCATAATGGAAGGATTTAAAGGGAAGCAGATGGGACTCCAGTGTTAATAATGCACCTCCTATGCCCATCACTCAACAGTCAGCAACATTTTAGCAATCTAATTTCTTTGCTTCCCTGTCCTTCCCCTTGAAAAAAAAATATTATCTAGATGCCAAGTGATAACAGATATTTAGGGTTTTTTTCACCACTATTATCATAACTAACACAATTCACAAAAGCGCCTTCTTAGCAACATACTTAGTACATATTCAGATCTCCCTGCTTGAGCCCAAGGAGGCATTTATAGTTAGTTTGTTCCAATCAAGAACTACCCCCTCACTCCTATCTCCATCCCACCCCACCCCTAGCCAGGGGAAAGTAACTCTTCACGCTGTGTTTGGATATGTCCTTTAAGTCTTTTATCCTACAGTATGATCTCTAATACTTTTTTTAAAAAAAAAGATTTATTTATTTTTATTGCAAAGGCAGATATACAGAGAGAAGGAGAAGATCTTCCATCCAATGATTCACTCCCCAAGTGACCACAACTGCTGGAGCTGAGCCAATCCAAAGCCAGGAGCCAGGAGCTCTTCCAGGTCTCCCACACTGGTGCAGGGTCCCAAGGCTTTGGGCCGTCCTCCACTGTTCCTAGGCCACAAGCAGGGGGCTAGATGGGAAGCACGGCCACTGGGATTAGAACTGGTGCCCATATGGGATCCTGGTGCGTGCAAGACAAGGACTTTAACCACTACGCTATTGTGCCGGGCCCGATTTCTAATACTTTCAATAAGTACTACCTGGGATTCCTCTACAGAATTTTTTTTTCAAACCAACTTACAGAAGAAACTTTGCGCAAATTCTTTATCAAATTTTAGAGAAATAAGTTGGTGCTACCGCAAACTCCAATGTTAGCCACGCTGTTAATTTGTTTAATATCATTATGAATGCATGCATTTTCAACATACCTGATGTTTTAACCCATCATGTTTGTTGTTCTTCAGATAGTCTTATATTTAGCGATTGTCAGATGACTTTAGCTAGAATTTCCCTCTCCATGAAGGTTTTCTGTCAGGAATTTCCCATCCAGTGCCCCGCACCATGTCTCTTGGCTATATGTTCCCACTTGCTTGTATTTAGAACTGAGTGGCAACAGTCCTCACACGTACCACACTGACCCTGGATGCACTCTGTATCATGCTCTACAAGCACCACTAACTTTTTAATGTAATGCTGCCCATTAATATATGGATCCTGCAAGACTCAGCTCCACCTTTGCCATCTTTGTGCATGTTCTCCAAGGCCTCCAAATAGAGTGACATGCCGTTTTTTCCTCCCAATGCCACAGCACCTAAAGTGTGGCCCTGTGTGTATAGAAACTGCTTGCAACTCTCTTTCTTGTCAGGCTGAATTCACTGAGGACACAAGACTTCAGATGGTCACTTTAAAAAAAAGCTGTAGAGTGCCAGATACATAAAAACTTACTAAGATGACTATGAGGTACACCAAACCATCGTATAGTAAGGAAATGTGCTAAGTGGTAGGTGCTGATTTTAGTGTTTACTAGAAATCTGTAAGCAAACAAACGACAAAGTGTGGCCAAAGAACAACTGTCAAGGCTATAATTTATATACCTACACACTTCTGAGAACGTTTGTACAGGCTGCTGGAAAAGGCCTGTCAGAAAAGATTTGGGTTTTCAAAACTCACTATCTCTTTCCATTTAGCTTTCTTCCCATTTCCCTGTGGGGATTAAGGTTCAAGGAACTGAGGGGAAAAAAAGATACTGATACTCTGTTTTCACTGCTAGGATGAACAATTTTTCACCTGTAATTCATCACTTTAAAAAAACATACTCTTGAGGTTTTGGAAAACTATGAAGAAAACTATACCAAACCTATTTACCTGTCAAAACTGAAAAACACTTCTGGCAATAAGCACACAAGTAAATCATATGCAAAAATAACCTTACTTGCTTTTGCAAATTACAGTATACAAAAGCATTATCTAGACAAATGAGAATTTAAACTTGCAATTCTTTTCTCTCAACATATGGTGTCACCCCTTCCCCATTAACCTCAGCTACCCATCCTTTCTTGGACCTTTCTAGAACCCAGAATCAGACATGAAAAATGAAAACCAGCTATATCTTTAACCGGCTTGAGGCAGGCCAAAGTCAGGAGCCAGGAAATTCACTGGGGTCTCCCATATGGATGACAGGAGTCCCAGGACTGGAACCATCTTCCACTGCTTTCCCAGGTCCATTAGTAGGGAGCTGAATCAGAAGTGGACCAGTCAGGACTTGAACTACTACCCACATAAAATGCCAAAGTCACAAGCAGTGGTTTAACCCATGATGCCACCATATTGACCCCTAATAGTACCTTTATAGTCAAGGCTTTTAGAAAGCATTTCCTCAGTTGTGCCTTGTTACGTTGCTAGGGGTGTCACCTCTTTCAGAGTGTGGCTGTTTGGTGCCTTGGACAGCTAATGTGCTCATTCAGTACCAGGTGGCTAAGATGCCAATTTGAGTGTTTGGATTTGAGTCCTGGCTGTCCTCCTGATTCCAGTCTCCTCTTTACATGTACCCTAGAAGACAGAAGGTGATGACCAACCATTGTGTCTCTGCCAACCAAGTGGGAGACTTCCATTGAGCTCCCAGCTCTCCTAGCTTCAGCCCAGTCCAGCCCCAAAGCATTAGCCCCGTAAGCATTTGGGGTAAATCAGAGGATTAGGAACTCCTTTTCTTTCCCTCTTGGCCTCTGCCTGCATTTAAAAGCCAAATACATAAAAAAAAAAAAAAAACCACATAAATGATTTCTTAAAAGAATATTTTTTAAAAGTCCACCAAAGTCATCAAGTCTCATTGCCCACTAATTTAGCAATTTTAGCAATACCATGGAGTGACAACTCCAAAAAGTTAATTATTGCTGCTTGAAATCAGAAGCAAGAAGTGAAAACTTGATATGATTGTTACTAAGCAAACTAACCTCAGAGTTACCTCTGTAAATTACACTGTTGAATCCCATCTTTTATTTAGCCCTATATATCATCTATTTTCAATTTAAGTATCTCTCTAATGACAGCTCTCAAACGTGTTTTTGGTGAAGAGATCAGGTTACTGAGATTTCTCATGAGGTAGAATAGGTAACAATCACTTTTGTTTTGTACTCCTTCTTTTCCTTTAATACCAAAAACAGGCCATCCCACAGGTCACAAGGACTCAGGCAATCAGGCAGGGCAAGAAAAGCACAGGACAGAAATCATGTAAAACTCAGATGTGATTTTAAGCCAACCTGCTCACAGATCAAAATTAGGAGCAACCATAACCCATCTGTGTGGGTTAACTATATCAGACAGAAAACAAGAAGAGAATTGAGTAGCTGGAAGTAAATGGCTACGTAATCTCTCCTCCTTTGGTCTTTCCTTTGAGGACAGAAGAATATTCCATCTTGGAGAAGCATTGTGGAAAGACTGTAAATGTCATGGTGCTCAGCTAGAACACCAAGGGTTTGTTCAGCACATAAAACACAAGTAACGAGCAGGCACAGTGGCCTAGTGGCTAAAGTCCTCACTTTAATGCGCCGGTTCTAATCCTGGCAGCCCTGCTTCCCATTCAGCTCCCTGCTTGTGGCCTGGGAAAGCAGTCCAGGACAGCCCAAAGCCTTGGGATCCTGCATCTGCATGGGAGACCCAGAAGAACTTCTGGCTCCTGGCTTCAGATTGGCACAGCACCAGCGGTTGCGGTCACTTGGGGAGTGAATCATTGGACGGAAGATCTTTCTGTCTTTGCTTCTCTCTGTATATCTGTCTTTGCAATAAAAATAAATAAATCTTAAAAAAAAAAAAAAAGAAAGAAAGAAAGAAAACACAAGTTAAACTACAGGTTGGGCAGGAGAAGCTTGCTACCCAGTATTTTTGCTTGAGGTTTGCCATTTAGTAGCTTACCTGCAGCAAGTCACAGAGTTATCTTGGTCTTCTCTTAACTGAAGCAGTGAAGCAGTGAAATGAGAATTTCATACAAAACGCACTTTGCAAACTAACCTCTTAACTGCCTCTGTGAAAAACAAATGTTCATGGCTAGCATTATGGCACTCTGGCCCAGCATCCCATATGGGCACTGGTTTGAATCTCAGCAGCTCCACTTTCAGTCCAGCCCCATGCTAATGTGCCCATATAAGCACATTATCATGTGATCAAGTCCCTGGGCCTTAATTTATGTGGGGGATCCAGAAGCAGCTCCAGACTCCTGGCTTCTGCCTAGTGTGGCTCCAGCCATTGTAGCTCTTTGGGGAGTTAACCAGCGAATGAAAGACTTATCTCTTTATCTCTGTTTCTTCCTAATTGCCTTTTGAATAAAAATTAAACTTTAAAAAATAATCAATCTTTGGCTAGGTGATATTGGAAGCTTGATTACCCCCAAACACTTATTATACTCCAAATATTCATTACTAGCAGCTACTGAACAATATTCCCAAGTCCCGTTTCAAAAAAATGAGTTCACAATGGATGAAAAATTCTCTCTACAACTCTGCTTTTCAAATAAAGAAATAAATCTTTTTTTAAAAAAAAAAAAAAAAGCTCTTTCCTGACTTGTAACAATTCTCTGCAAAGCACAATTCAATGATTCTGTTTATCATATTGCAAATAACATGGGTACTGGTTTACTAACCTACCTAACTGAAGTCAACAAATCCTTTTTCACTTTTTTGGAGGATGTGCAGCAAGTCCACAATGGAACAATTCATGCTGAAGACATTTGGAAGGAAGTCCAAATGGCAAATCAGCTGAGGATTTCACGTGTAAGGTGGACAGGAGAGGCCTAAGTTCAAAGGGACCTGCTTGGGGCTTGGATTTGTTACTGGGGATAGGTTGCTTGGGGCGTTAGTCTTTTTCTCAAGAAAGAATTTAGACATGAGAAAGAAGGTAGCAGTGAACATGCCACCAAGTCTAATGAAGAAAAATAATGAAGAGAGCACACTGACAGACCCTGGGGCTCTCTGTAAAGAACTGAGAGCCCAGTATACATTCAGAAGGCAGAGTTTAAGCATACTGGGTGTGGGCCCTCTCCCTCTGTATATATTTTTTAAGATTTATTCATCCTCATTGGAAAGGTTGATCTACATGGAGAAGAGACAAAGATCTTGCATCCGCTGCTTCACTCCCCAAATGACTGCAATGGCCAGAGGTGAGCCAACTGAAACACAGGAACCAGGAGTCTCCTCTCAGTCCCACACGGGTGCAGGGTTCCATGGCTTTGGGCCATCCTCCACTGCTTTCCCAGGCCACAAGCAGGGAGCTAGATGGGAAGTTGAGCAGCTGGGACACGAACCGGCACCATATAGGATCCCAGTGCTTGCAAAGGAGCCATTGGCCTGAGCTGTGGGCCCTCTTTATCCTGCCCTCACTCTTCCTGAAATGAGGCTGGGTAGAGGGTTTTACAAACCCTCCTAGAATTTCACAGTAGTCCTCATTGTGAAGCAAGGATTTCCCTCAGCAGCTCCTAGGGAGAGGGCTGAAACCCAAGCAACCAGGTTACTGAGCAGCAGTAAGACTTCTGATATGTAAATGCCAACTTGCTTCCTTGCCCCAGTAAGCAGACATTCCTATCTCTGTAGCCGTAGCCCTCATGTGTTTCCTAGTTACCTAGACAGATTGCAAGATGTCTCTGCTTGGGGAGGGAAGGAGGAGGGAGGAGGGCAAGAAGCAACCAGGTGATGGATGCCACTGTGTGAAGATAGACAGGTCGTGACTGAAAGGAGCTGGCGTTCGCTGGTGCTTTCTCTCCTTTCGCTTGGATAAGTCACTTCACTGAGTTAGGCTTCAGTGTTTGTATTCGTGGGGGGAGGGGGCGGCGGGGGGTGACAGGCTCACAGCTCTCTTAGTTGTGTTACTGGTCTCATGTTCTCATTCTAAGTGAATCCTGTCAACATGCTTGTCAGGTTTGGACACTTTTGTGTGTGTGTGTGAAGGGGAAACGGGGAGAGACCTACCTCTGGTTCACTCTCCTAGTGGCTGCAATGGCTTAAAACTCTGGGCCCACACCACAGCCAGGAGCCCGAATCTTCCTCCGGGTCTCCCGTGCGGGTGCAGGGGCCCAAACACTGTGTGCATCTTCGGCTGCTTTCCCAGGTGATTAGCAGGGAGCTGGATTGGGAATGTAGCGGGATTCCAAGAGGCAGCCTATAGAGACGCCTACGATTGAACTCGCAGTGCTTCCACACCACGCCCCCCTTCACCTTTTAAACGGCGCCTCTGCGCATGATCGGAAAAGATGCCTCCCCCATCCTGCCGCCTTGTCCCTTCTGCGCACGCGTGTTTTACACACTCAACAAGCAACCTCCCAGGAGGGTGGGACTTCCTGTCCTGTAGAGGGCGACTGCGGAAGTGGATGCGGACGCCTAGCTCTTGCGCCGGCTGGAAAAATTTGACGTAGTGTACGATAATAACTGCTTTCGGCGCGAAAGATGCCGGGTCTGGCGGCCGCAAGCCCTGCCCCGGCCGAGCCTCAGGAGAAGAAGCCGCTGAAGCCCTGCTGCGCTTGCCCGGAGACCAAGAAGGCACGCGATGCGTGGTCAGTGCGCCGCCGGGAGGGGTCCTGGCGCTCGGGCCGCTAGCCCCGCACCCCTGCACCTGCTCGATGCCGAGCTCGGCGGAGACCTGAAGGGCCCCGCCGGTGTCCCAGTCCCCTGGTGTTGACCGTACTCGTAGCCCCGCACCCCTGCTCCTGCTCCACGCGGAGCTCCGCAGAGACCTGAAGGCGTCCGCCTATGTCCCAGTCCCCCGGTGCGAGGAAAGGGCCAATGGAGGAGAGTTAGCTGGGGGATGCCGCTTGCTCTCCTCACGCGCTACTTCCTAGACAGGACTATTCATTAGCTTTGAAGATGTGGAAATGCATAGATACTGTCGGCCTTGAAGGAGTTTAAAGTTACTGCTGACTCATGCAAGTGGTGACTGTGGTGCGTGGTAAGGCCTATGGTATAGGATTTGGCAAGGACAGAGAAAAAGCATTTTCTGGTAGTTTTAAGCATTTCTTTCCAAATCCCACCCTTCCCCCCTCCCCCCAACACACACACAAAGGCCTCTGGACACATTGCTTATACTTGTGAAAGGATTCCCTTCCAATCCTTTGAAAACAAAGTTAAGAACGTCTCACGTCTGCATGATCAAGCCCCACGTGGGTTTGAAATAACTCATCCAGTTGATCAATTCACAGAAGCCTTTGTTCATTCTCATTTTATCTCTTTTTGCGGAGCCAATCTGTTTAGATGAATCTCTCGGGTATCGGGATATGAGGTTCTCCCTCGTGTCCCCTTCTTTTTTTTAGTCGAAGTAGGGAAACCAGAAGTAGTAGGGAGAGGGGTGTACGGAGAGAAGAGGGGCTCAGTGAAAAACACTGTGAAGGGAGGAAGACAGCGACCTGATACGGCACCAGCGGTGCCAGTAGGTGCTGCTTGGGTGTGTGCAGAGTATGACATAATGACAGAACCAGGCATCCCGAGTCACGGTCAGAGTCCTGACCCACCAGCTTGGTGACCTTGAGCACAGGATTGAGCATTCCTGCCAAATGTGTTTGTAAAATAGGCCTATTAGAAGTACGTGCCTGATGATTTTTACTATGAAGGAAAATGACAGAGGTCACGTCAAGTTCCTGGCATGGTCAGTGAGTGTGGGCTGTTACCTTGATAAGAAGGCATCTGCAAGGAGCAATTGACTTTTGAGCGATGGGTAGGGCCAGCCTAGTTCTATCTTTACATTCTTGCTATATGAATTATCTCAGACCACTTTCCCAAATAGATGTCGTGAAGAATCGTTTTTTCTATTAACCGAGGTGGGCTTAACCTGATTGTTTATTAAAATTACATTTATATGTAATCAGGTTAAATCGCTTTCTAAAACTGCACTTTCTTTTTTTTTTTTTTGCTTCTTAATTTTTTTTAAATTTATTTCTTCCCAAACTTGACATATTTAGGGTAAAAAGGTTCAAGCACTACAGGAAGATGGGCAAGACAATTAGTTCCATATTGTTTCCTTAATATATATGATGTAAAAGGGGATTTTAAGGGAGAAGCCCCACCCAGTCTCCCACCCACCCCAGGTCCCAGATGTGGGGCATGCTCCGAGGGTCTTGCTCAAGTGGTTTTGATAGTTCACCAGTTATGAATTGCTGCCACTTTCACCATTCCAAGCATGATGAGGTCGTTGAAGAATCCACATAGTCCATTATAGAGTCTCCGTTTGCCCAGTTTTTCACTACCAACATGTAGCTGAGGTGGTTGATTGACTTGTTCTGTGCTCTGTCTTTTGATGGTTAGGGTTCTGCGTCTGGAAGCTCGATTGGGGAGAACCCCAAATAAACTTTTTCTGAGGTGTTCCCAGATCAGATTCTTGTATGTACTAGCAAGCACAGGCCCCGGCACAGTCCATTGCCCCGATCAGCTGGTGCTTGCAATTGCTGCGTTGGTTCTTAAAACTGCACTTTCAACTCCTAGAAATGAAGCTGTGTGGTTCTAGTCTTTACCTTGTGGATTTTACAAATCAGAAACTCTTTGAGCACCATATGGGAAGTTTAAGTTTGAGAGAGAGAGAGAGAGCTTCCACCACTGGTTCACTCCCTAAATATCCTTAAGGGACAAGGCTTGACCAGCCTGGAGCCGAGAATTCAATATACATTTCCCACATGGTGACAAGGAACCAGCTGCTTGAACCATCACCTTTTGTCTCCCAAGATGGGCACCCGTTAGCAGGAAGCTGGAGTTGGGAATGGAGCCGGCATGGGACCCAAAGGCATTTGGATATGGGATGTGGGCATCCCAGCCAGATGTTTTTTGATGTTTATGTTGTTGACTACCTAGTGATTAGAAATCAATCAATGTGTTAAGTGTGTTTTAATATCAAGGTTAGTTCTTTGGTGATAGATGGCCAAAATGTAAGCTCTTGTCTCTGCCCTTCATTTGAGATACATATGATATCCGTTGAGATTATCTCATTGTAGAGCCGTGTGGGCAATCAGCACAGTTTGACATGTCTAAATATGTCTTCTAACCATGCTATCCCAGAACCTGGTTATCTGTGGAGCAACTTTGTAGGCGTGGAAATAATCACCATATCAACAACAAAGCTGTTTTGTGTCATAGCATGGTTTTAAATCTCGTCATACCTGTGATCTGCCTCACTCCTGTCACTGTATGCTTATTTCTTGTGCTTAATGCTCCTTTTGTTATGTAACAAGTACATTTTGTTTGTAGCATCATTGAGAAGGGAGAAGAGCACTGTGGACATCTGATTGAGGCCCACAAGGAATGCATGCGAGCCCTGGGTTTTAAGATATAAAATGGTAAGCTTGGTTTCTCTCTATTACTTTACAGATATAAAAAGCGTTGAGCCACATTCTGTCTGAAAGTTAGTTCCCCTAGTGAAAATACTATGTTTTTTTTTTTTTAAGATTTATTTATTTTTATTGGAAGGTCAAATATCAGAGAGGAAGATCTTCCATCTGATGATTTACTCCCCAAGTGGCAGCAATGGCCAGAGCTGAGCTGATCTGAAACTAGGAGCTTCCTCCAGGTCTTCCACATGGGTACAGGTTCCCAAGGCTTTGGGCTGTCCTCAACTGCTTTTCCAGGCCACAAGCAGGGAGCTGAATGGGAAGTGGAGTAGCCAGGATACAAGCTGGCATCCATATGGGATCCCGGGTGTGCAATGCGAGGACTTTAGCTACTAGGCTACTGCGCCAAGCCCTAGATACCATGCTTAAATATCACTAAGAGACCGCAACTCATCAGCTGTCAAAAATATGGGTGGATGAAGCTGATAAATTGGGAGGCATTCATTAGTTTAAGAAGGGGAGAATTTAGCTCTCAAGAAAGGATTTGACAGAAGTTTTTGGAATTAATTAGATTCAGTAGACTGACAGACATTATAATAAGTTCAAAATGGTCCATTGTTCAGCTTAAAGGAACCGAAAGGAGTATGTTCTGTATATCTTGTCTCTGTTGTGGATATTCAGTAAGTGCTTTTCAGTAAGCACTAGGTAACAGATGAAAGTACTGCAAGGTGAAAGTGGAGTTGTTGCTCTTTCTTAAATTACGTACCATTTTTGGAAAAACTTTGAATACAATTTTTTATGTGATATATATCCAAAAAATTACTTCCTTTTGTTTGGAAGCTTTCTAAAGACACTGACTTAGCTCACTCCCTGGCTTCATGCAAGTCTCTGTTCAAAAGAATGAATATTCTGTTTTCTCACTGTGGATTCATTTGGTCTACTTTCCTAAAATTTTTCTGGACTTTCTTGTAATTTTTAAAATTTCATTCACAATTTGCAGCTTAGCAAGAATCTTACCTCTTAATAAATTGCATAGACTACATATATTTATTCAATCAAAAAAAATTTGTTAACCCTTCAGTCAACAACTCCTATAATGTGGCATCTCTTTTTTGTTTTTTAAAGATTTATTTTTATTGGAGGTAGAATTACTGAGAGACATAGAGACAAAGAAAAAGATCTTCCTTTCACTGGCTCACTCCCCAAATGGCCACAACAGCTGGAGCTAAGTAGATCCAAAGCCAGGGGTCGGAAACTTCTTCCAGGTCTCCTGTGTGGGTGCAGGGGCTCAAGACCTGGGCCATCCTCTGTTTTCCCAGGTCATGAGCTGGGAGCAGGATCAGAAGCCAAGACATAAACTGGTGCCCATTTAGGATACTGGCACAGCAGGCTGAGATTAGCACGCTATGCCACTATGCAGGCCTGTGGCATCTCTTTCTTATCATTCCTTATTAGCGGTGTTCATTAGAAGTATTTATGATGATGGAAATGTTTTACACCCGCACTGAGCAGTAAGGTGACCACTGGCCATATATGGCTATTGGACACTTGATATGTGGCTAATGAGACTGAATATTTAGTTTTTTAGAGTGACTAGTCTGTATTTAACTTTGTCACTTGCATAATATTTAATCATATACCTTGCTTTACTCCAACTAGTATATAAGCTCAGAGAAAGTACTTTTCTGTTTGGTTCGATATCAAATCCCCTGCAATTTTAATAATACCTGGCACAATAGAGGATTATTAATTAAATGAGTAACTGAGGAAATCAAGGCTTGAGTTGTGAAATGACCACAGAGTTGAGGTAAGCAGGATCAGAATTCCAGCCTTGGTCTCCAGGCACTCTTTGCTGTGTCCCTCCACTAATCTCCACATCACATGACCACTTGTAACTTAATAATAGCTGAGTGATAATGCAGTGCCCTGTACCAGTATGATAGCACTAGAGAGCCTGGCTTCTTTCCCCCACAGCCTTTTCCTGTCTCTTTGGAATTTCATGTATGGTCAGTTGTCCTCCCAGGACTGTGAAAGAGGTGAGATAAGGAACGTGCTGAGCTGATGAAACTATGACTGTGGTGGGAAACAGTGTCGGCTTGAAGAGTCTGTCTTCATTTGAATTCTCCTGACATCTGATTTCTCATGTTTAATTTTGATTAAGACATTGATCGGTCCTCTTTAGATCTCACTGTTCATTTATCAAAAGGAAAACACATATGGGCTCTATAAAGTATCCGTACTTCTGTAGACGCATAATACACTTTCGTGACTGTTAGAGAGTTACTTAAAGAAATCCTTTAGTGAACCATTTTGTAAAATAAATATATTTGAGGGAGAATGCCTTCTTTCTGGAAGTGATGATCAGTTTCTTTATTCAAAAGTTTGTAGATTACAGTGTTGTTTGTGAGTAAAGTAGATTTATATTTTTATTCTCAAATAGAGGAATTTTTAAAGTTTTATTTAAAAAATTATGATAGCATGCAAGGCTTATATATTTTTATGGAATATGATATAGTATTACAACACATCTACATGGTAGAAAACCAGTCAAACCAACCAGCCTTTCCATTTCTTTCTGTTCCTTGTGTTTGGAACTTACCAGCTCTTTTCTGATTCTTTATTCAGAATATATACTCTTGTATACTGTACTATAGGTGATTTTCAAGTAAGCTTCTCTATAACAGTAATGGGCTAAAGCTAAAGAAGCAGTTGTAGGGATACTGCTAAATGTAAGTTATAGGGCCAAGTGCCGTAGCCTAGTGGCTAAAGTCCTCACATACTGGGGTCCCATATGGACGCTGGTTCATGTCCCAGCAGCACTGCTTCCCGTCCAGCTCCCTGCTTGTGGCCTAGGAAAACAGTGGAAGACAACCCAAAGCCTTGGGACCGTGTACCTGTGTGGGAGCTCCTGGCTCCTGGCTTTGGATCGGCTCAGCTCTGGCCATTGCAGCCACCTGGGGAGGAAATCAGTGAATGAAACATCTTCCTCTGTTTCTCCTTCTCTGTTAAATCTGACTTTCTAATAAAAGGAAATGAATCTCATATATATATATATAATAGTAGCAAAGGCACAGACTTGAAAACCACAAAGAAGTGGTGTTTCTCCCTCTCCTTTTGAGATGTAGCCCATCCCCTGGGAGGTGCATTCTCCCTGGTTGCTGCTTTTACCTTTCCTCCTCTTTCCATGTTCATTTGTTTACTTCACAAATAAAATTCTGCAAAAAAAAGGGGGGGAGAAGAAAAAACAGGTGAGATGGTGGTATTCTAGAGAGTTTTTCTATCTTATGACTGTTGCTGAAGGAGAAGGTGGAGATGAAGCTACAACCTGATTGGAAGTCGAAGGAGACTAGGGCTGGTTTTGGTGTAGCCGTTATGCTGCCACTTGAGACACTTGCGGGAGTCCTGACCCCTCCGCTGCAGATTCAGCTTCCTGCTGGCGCATACCCTACGACGCAGCAGATGAGGGTCCCAGGAGTTGGGTCCACCCTTTCCATCCGCTCACTGAGGAAGGCTCAGATTACGTCTCTGGTTGGTAGAGCCATTTGGGGGGAAGACTGGCAGGTGAGAGATATATCTTTGCGTTTCAAAAAGATGAAATAAATTATTTATTTATTTATTTATTTTTAAAGATTTATTTTATTTTTATTGCAAAGTCAGATATACAGAGAGGAGGAGAGACAGAGGAAGATCTTCCGTCCGATGATTCACTCCCCAAGTGAGCGCTTCGTCCAGGGCTACACTGATCCAAGCCAGGAGCCAGGAACTTCTTCCAGGTCTCCTATGTGGGTGCAAGGTCCCAAAGCTGTAGGCCGTTCTCAACTGCCTTCCCAGGCCACAAGCAGGGAGTTGGATGGGGAGTGGAGTTGGTGGGATTAGAACCGTTGCCCATATGGGATCCCAGCGTGGTCAAGACAGGACTTTCGCCACTGGGCCCCAAATAAATTTTTTTAAAAGATGAGTACATATGTCTGTGTGTGTGTGTGTGTATGTGTGTATATATATAGAGATGCAAAGGGCAGCTAGTATCTGTCTTCAGGAGTCAGAAAAGGCTTGGAGAACCCAGTGTAGAGGCCAAAGTCATTGGGAGTAGTGAAAATATTTTTTAAGTTTAATTGAACTTGATAGTTGGGTTTGTAAAAGATGGACTTTACAAAAAAAAAAAAAAGTCAAGCTTCTATTTATGTATGGAAATGTGATCCTGAGAAAAAGGGTCATTCCTGCCATTCCAAGATTTATTCATTCTGTAGAAATTTTCTGGGATCCTGGAAAACACCTGGATGAGAAAATTGACCTCTCCTGTCAAAGACTTTATTCTGCAAGAAGGTTCAGGGGCCAGGGGCTTTCATGTGCTAATTTCATGGGTTGCTCTCCTTGAAATGTTAAGTGACTTCATTTTGGTTATCTTTCCTGCCCAGATTTAGAAGACTCAGTTGGATGTTTCCATTTTTATGAGGCTTATCTGCTTATGTAAACCAAATAAAGGGAAGGGCTAGTATTTGCATAAAATTGGAGAGTTGGTTAGCCACCCTTCAGGGTTGTTCTCTGTGGTGGAAAGGGGTGGAGGAATTAAGAGGTTTGTGAAGAGAAGGCTTACATTGACAAGACCGGCAGCCCCACCCACTGCTACTCTCCCTTTCTGATCTTTAGAAAGGGAATTTTTTTAAAGGTTGCCTTTATTCTGCCCTTGGGGTTAGCTTGAGTAACTTTCCACAGAAGTGTACTAATGTACTGAGGCTGACCTTCTGCCTTAAGCTTTGCAGATCTTGCCAAGCAGATTTCAGGGGTTTGGGGCTGGAGGTGTGGGGCAGAGAAGTGAGTGGGGGGAGTTATAAATCTCTTGAGTATCCGCAAAAATCAGCTGCCTTATTTTTTTTAGAAGATATTTTTGAGAAAGACGGTATCTATAGAAATTAAAAGTATTATTTTTACTTCAAGACATAAACTGTAATGCATCAAATAGTTTGCGATATTTTTAATTTGGCAAATTTAGAATTTATGAAAATTTAGAATTCTTGAAAATAATTTTGGGGGTTGGTTAATGATGTTTCAGGTGTTCTTGTTAGTGGTTTTCATTCTATTTCCTGAGTCTAGCATGATGTTTTAAACCTGATTTTCTAAAATAAGTCTTTTTCCATAGGTGGTCTGCTCTGTGAACGAATAATCCCTGAAGAATGAAGAAAAATAAATGATTATCAAAGTTCTTTAATGCACTTTGATAAATGGAAAATATATTTATAACTTATTTTAAAAACCAAGGAAAATATATATGATCAGAAATCTTCAGTTGTGTTTTTTATGTGTTCCTCACATGTTCCTTACATTTAGTGTAAATGTACATCTTAAGGCATGTAATATCAGTAAATCTAACACATTGTTAATAATAAATTTATTTTGTTTTGATGATGTTACATAATTAAGTGGACCACAGATTAGGATAGGGAGGGTCAAGGAATGGGGGAAAGTGGAGGAGACAGCTGCTTGTAATCTCCTTTTTTCTTCCTGTATCTGGAGAAAGTGAGAGAGAAAGGAAGAGTTGCTCCCAGCAGCCCAGTCACATCAGGACCCGGGAATGAGAATGGCCCCACCTGTCATCCCAGGGTCCCCAACGTGGAGCATGTTTCAAAGGTACTGCATAAGTGATTTTGAAGTTCTAAGACACTGTTGATTTCATTGCCGCATGGCTGAGGACATCCTTCAAAGGTCCATTGGCTGTCACAGTCCACCTTAGAGTACCCACTCACCAGGATACTTGCCATCAGAGCCTGGCCAGGAGAGATGTCCAACTTCTGTCCTCCATCGTACTAGATGTCCCCTGCAGGCCTCAGCAGCCAAGGAGACACAGTTTTGACACATGCAGTCCATGGTCAGGCCACAGGTCCTGTGATTTTTTACCCTTGGCTGGAGTTCTAAATCCTGTGGTCCAGTTGGGGGGTTTCCAAAGAAACCTCACCAGAGGGGACTCCAGATATGACTTCTTTGTGTGCCAGCCTGAGCAGGGTCTGGCTCAGTCCGTCACCCGTCTCAGCCTACATACACACTAGCGATTGTAGTTGCCTGGTCAGTTCTGTCCCCAGCCCCATCTCGTACACAAACCAGTGGATGGTTTGACCCAGCCTAGCCCTGCCAAACATACACTCTGCTCTCAAGTGCACTGTTGGGAATTGCAGCATAGTCAGAGTGACCCCGAGAAACCTCCCACCAGCCTCACCCCCAGCCTGGTTCCTGCTCATGCTGGTAAGTATAGCAGACTGGTCTAGTTTGTCCTGCATTCCATTCAGTTCTCATACACATCGATGGATGTTGGATCCTAGCTCAGCCTGACCAACCCCATTCTCCAGCCCACACCTGCTGGCGGGTGCCATAACCTGTCCAACCAGAACTGCCCTCAGCCCTGGTTCCCATGCTCACCTGTGGGAGCTGCCCATCAGAGGAGTACCCACAATTTCCCTGCAAGGGCCACCCTCAGCCCTGGGTCTTGCATTTTCCAGGTGGTTCTGTACTTCAGCCTGACAGCTCACATGCAGGCCAGTATGTTTTGTAACATACGGCCCAGCCTGGTCTGCCCTTAGTCCCAGCTCTCATGCTCACCAATGATCCTCACAGGCCCACTGTCAGGCTTGCCTCCACTTCAGTGTGCTGGTGGGTGCTATGGCCCATTCTGGCATGGCCTGCCTCACCTTGGCATTTGCTTGTGAGTGCTACAGCCTGGCTCAGCCCAGTGTGCTCCCAGTCTCAGCTCATACTGGTGGGTGCTGCAGCTTATCCCAGCCTGGACTGCCCCCTGTCCCCTCCAGCCCTAACTAACAAATTTCTTATGTTCTTGTTACTATGTCATTCTGGAAATTTTTTGTATTTGTGGTGGAGCAAAGGAGAGGTTGGTCTCACTTAATGTCCCACATAAGGTGCATGACGGCATGAATAACTACCTACCAGTTCAGAATCAATGGGGTCCCAGTGCGATAGCATAGCAGCTAAAGTCCTCACCTTGAACTCCCTGCGATCCCATATGGGCACTGGTTCTAATCCCAGCGGCCCTGCTTCCCATCCACTTCCTTGCTTGTGGCCTGGGAATGCAGTCCAGGACGGCCCAATGCTTTGGGATCCTGCACCTGCGTGGGAGACCCAGAGAAAGCTCCTGGCTTCTGACTTCAGATTGGCTTAGCTCCAACCATTGCGGCTGCTTGGGGAGTGAACCATGGAATAGAAGATCTTCCTCTCTGTTTCTCCTTCTCTGTGTATCTGACTTTGTAATAAAAATAAATAAATCTTAAAAAGAAAAAAATCAATGTGTAACCATACGGTATGATTTGAAACTTTTTTTTTTCATTTTTAGCTGCTGGAAAGACTGTCTTAAATATTGAAATAATCTTTTTAACTAGTTTCATCATTTGGAAAAATTTGTTGAGATTTTATACCAGATTAGGGTAAAGGGCTTTGAAAATCTTAGCTGTTTGGCATAATTAATCTGTGTATAGCTAGTTAAATTTTCAGATAGACCAGGATGATAAATTTAATACCTGGAGCTTGGACAGTTGAAGTAGGGGCTAGATTGATTCTAGGATCATGACTGCTCCACTTCCCATCCAGCTCCCTGCTTATGGGCCACGAAAGTAGTAGAGGGGGGCCCAAACCCTTGGGACCCTGCACCAGTAAGGGAGACAAAGAATAAGCTCCTGGCTTCAAATTGGCTCATCTCTGGCCATTGTGGCCTTTTGGGGAGTGAACCAGTGGATGGAAATTTTTCTCTCTCTTCTCCATAAATCTGCTCTGCCTTCCTAATAAAAATTTTAAAGAGTTTGGCCTTCGAGTATGACACACTTAGATTCAGTAGTTAGCTATATGGAATCAAGGAAATCACAGCTTCTTATCTGAAAAAAAAAGTTGACAAGATATTAGATACTAATTACAATAATTTATATACAGCATTTATCATAATATCTAGCACTTAGTATTATTAGACATTCTGTAAATTTTTTATTTCTATATTCATACTTATACCTAAACATATATTTGGATACAGTACTTTTAGTAAGCACATTATAGAATAACCATCTGGGTAAAGAACAGAATTTTGGACTTCTGTGACAAGTATAAACTGACTTCCCATGCAGTATTCTTTTTTTAATATTTATTCATTTTTGTTGGAAAGGCAGATTTACAGAGAGAAGGAGAGACAGAAAGTGGTTCGCTCCCCAAGTGGCTGCAGTGGCTGGAGCTGAGCCAATCTGAAGTCAGGAGCCAGGACCTCTTCCAGGTTCCCATAGTAGTGCAGGGCCCCAAGGCACTGGACGGGAAGTGGAGTAGCTGGGACATGAACCAGTGCCCATATGGGATGCTGGCAGATGCAAGGGGAGGATTTAGCCTCTAAGTCATTGCCCCAATCCCCCCATCCCACCCTGCAGTATTCTTGGCAAACGGTTATCCATACTCTGAATGTATACATATGTAAAAACAAAAAAATGTATAACCTTATTATCAAATGTTAATTTTTATATGTGCTGTCTCAGATTTTTCTTAGATATTTGCATATTTTTTAAAATCAAAAATGTTTTTCAGGGTATATACTTTTTGGTGAGATTGTATATAATATTGTGTGCTCTTTCCCCCTCATGTATTTAAGTAAGAGTGATCATAGTTCTACAGTGTTATTAGTATTGGCTGTCATCCAGGGCTTACCGTAATGTAACCCATTCTATATTTTTTGTACATTATTCATTCAACAAATGTTAGGGGGAAAAAAGGATGAACAAGCTCTATGTCTGTTACCATTCTAGGGATCAGGTCTCAGTATGGAATAGGATCCACACCAGATATCTAAATTCTGGCTTGTGAAAAGTTTTGTTTCATTGGGATTTTTCTGAGGCATAAGGAAGAAGTCATTTGCAATCCCATGTCTTCTCTAGGCTAGGACCACTTTTTGTTTTTCAAAGATTTATTTTTATTTGAAAGGTGGAGTAACAGAGAGAGAGAGAAGGAGGAAATGAGAAGAGACAGTATGCCCATTTATGGGTTTACTGGCCAAATAGCCACAATGCTTGGAGCTGGGCCAGTCAGAGCCAGGAGCCAGGAGCTTCATCCCAGGCTCCCACATCAACGCAGAGTCCCATCTTCTCTTGCTCTCTCGGACACATTAGCAGAGAGGGGGACTGGTAGTGGAGGAGCTGGAACTAGAACCAGTGCCCATAGGAATACTGGTGTGAAAAGTACCAGCCCCTATGAACCACTGTTTGGATGATCTTTTTATATGCTTGTGTCTGTGTGTGCACACACACAATTTTTATTTATTTTCAGCTACTCTACAGCCCTGAAAAGTCCCTTTATAAAGTCTTTACAGATATCCTTTGCTAATTGCTCAACTAATAATGGGCTAAAGGAGATCTCTGCCTGATCTCTAGAACTGCGGTACCTAAATGCATCTAAGTATCTGAAGCTGTCTATGTCCTTACATTCTTAGCAAAACATTAACTTTGTTGTGTTTGTTTGTTTGTTTTGTCTTACTTATTTCCTTTTTTGAGAAGCAAACAGAAGGTACTTCCGTCTGGTGGCTAAGTCCCCAGATGTCCATCGCGGTTATAGCTGGTCCTGAGCCATGACCCAGGAACTCAGCCCAGGTTTCCTCTGTGTAGAGCAGCTAACTAGGCACCCCTTCACTTCTGCCTCCAAGGATCTGCACTGGCAGAAAGCTGGAATAGTGAGCTGGAACTAGTGCTGAACTCACGCACTCCAGGATGGAATGCAAGCATCTTGACTAATGCTTAGCCATCATCTTCTCACCAAGGCAGACACCCACCCCCGCATTAGGTTGTTCAACCTTTGCCAGTTTGGTATGCTGATCTGTAAAGGAGCAAGAGCAACCTTCCTGACCTCTGCCACCATTAAAAATAATCTCATAAAGCCTTCTGACCATTCTTCTCTGGTACTTAAGATTTCCCAAACATAATGTGCAGCATTTTGAAAATGGTAAGAGATGTTGCCAACCCAATTTGAAAAGGAAAGAACTTCACTACCTCATAGGTGTCAGTCACCTCTTTGTTAAGCCCCTGCTGTTCACATTCATTCCTCAACTCTTAAAGGTACATTAACACTGCTCTGTATTTCGTTGAAGTTTGATTTGCTGATTGATGAAGGTGGTACCGTATTCCTCAGCAAAGACAACTTTATGTTAATTGTGTCTTTCTCAGGTCTAATGTGAGGCTAGTGGAGAAATTATAATTCCTCTCTCTTGACAGCTCAATTTTCTTTGTACTACCAGATGTCTGATACATACATTACCTCTCATAGTTAAATGTTCATTTGTTGCATATTCAGTGAATTCAGATTATGTACAAGAAATAGCTCCCAGTGTTAAGTATCCATGTGTGAATAAGGCATACTGCCTGTCCTCAAAGAGATGAAAGGCAGTTTGATTCAACATTTTTCTTTTCTTTTTTTTTTAAAGATTTATTTATTTATTTATTTTTAGAAAGCCAGATATACAGAGAGGAAGAGAGACAGAGAGGAAGATCTTCTGCCCACTGATTCAGTACACTTGTCCCCAGGAGTTCCCCTACCCCGAGCTTCCTCTTCCAACTCACTGGCCATGTGACTACCCTTAGCAGTTGCCAAGGAATCGGAATTAGGAGAAAATGTGTTGTGCTTGACCTCAACCATTATTAGTTCAGGCACTGGCAACAGGGGAGAAGCCCACCTATAACATATTGGCAAGCAACATCAGAGTCCTATCCGCCAAAGAAAAAGGGGAATGCTTACTAGGAAATAACCAGTAACATCAGCCCAAGATCAACTTGGCAGTGTGTGTCCAAAGCCTTTTTTTTAAGGATTTACTTATTTATGTTGGTAAGTCAGATATACAGAGAGAAGGAGAGACAGAGAGGAAGATGTTTCATCTGCTGATTCACTCCCCAAGTGGTTGGAGCTAAGCCAATCCAAAGCCAGGAGTTTCTTCCAGATCTCCCACATGGGTGCAGGGTCCCAAGGCCTTGGCTGTCCTCGACTGCTTTCCCAGGCCACAAGCAGGGAGCTGGATGGGAAACAGGACTGCCGGCATTAGAACTGGTGCCCATATGGGATCCTGGTGTGTGCAACGTGAGGACTTTAGCCACTAGTCTACTATGCCAGGTCTTTTTTTTTTTTTTTTTTTCTCGAAGCTTTAAACCATGCCTCTTGTTCTGTTTTAATCTATGTATTAGGAAAGCATTAATTTCAAGCTCATTGTCTCTCAGACTTTACTCCTATGTTATTTAGAGCCAGCTACTCCATCCCCACTCTACTCAAATTCATCACAGACCAATGTTAGAAAAATAGAAGTTTCAAAAAGGCCTGGCTCAACTGTGGCTGCTGCAGGCATTTGGGGAATGAACCAGTAATTGGAAGATTTGACACTTTCTTTCTCTGCCTTTCAAATAAAATGAAGATTAAAAGATTTTAAATGAAAATGACATGCACTTAAAAAAAGGCACATGAACACAAACTTTTTGTTATTAAACTCAAAGACTGTGAATGTACCTGTCAGACAGTTCTAAAATGTCTTAGCACTTATCTCCCCATCTCTGCCCTTATTCCCGCATGTCCAATAACAACCAGTGGTTCAGACCCAGCTGGGTTCAGGGCCATACTGCATGATCTGCCCTCGGGTTCCTCCCCGATCCTGTGTCCCGCCTGTTGCTGCCTTGGATTTAGCTACAACAGGCTGCTCCCTGTTACCGGAATATGCCATGTGTTTTGGTTTTAGTTCTGAGCTTGACTTCACATTCTGTTCCTCCTTCTTGGAATGCCCTCCTCAAGCTGGGGAATCCCTCCTCATCTTTTCAGACCAGCCTAAATGTCATCTTCCCTGTGATAGTTTTCCTTCATTCTTTGCTCCCTTGCTATTGGTTTTCCTTTGAAACCTGGCCATTCTAATCTTGTTGAACTGCATTTTTTTTTTCTGGATCAGTTTCCACTAGGCCAAAAGTTCCTTGAATCCTGTAATTGTCCTGTTTCATCTTTGCATACTCCATTCCGGCCTCACAGAGCACATCCTGAAAGATGCTTGAATTGAGTTGACAAATGATACAACTTCTATTTCTTTTCGCCTGTTTCCCTCAAATATTTTCTGCTATGCTTCTGTCTTCATTTTGTGATGTCTGTGGATTTTCTTATTAAGAATATACCATTTGGGGCCCAGTGCAGTAGCCTAGTAGATAAAGTTCTCACCTTGCACACACCAGGATCCCATATGGGCACCAGTTTGTGTTCCAGTGGGCCTGTTTCCTGTCCTGGAAACCCCGCTTCCCATCCAGCTCCCTGCTTGTGCCCTGGGAAAGCAGTCAAAGACAGCCCAAAGCCTTGGGACCCTGCACCCATGTGGGAGACCCGGGAGAGGCACCTATGTCCTGACTTTGGAATGGCATGGCTCCGGCTGTTGCGGCCACTTGGGCAGTAAATCAGCAGATGGAAGATCTGTGTTTCTCCTCTCTGTATGTCTGACTTTCCAATAAAAATAAAATTTTTAAAAAATCTTAAAAAAAATATACCATTTGGACACACAATTTTTCTTCATCAAATCTGGATTTCAAAATCAAATGTAACTTTACATTTTGATCATAGAGTCTTGTCTTACAGCCTCAGCTCAATGGTTACTGCTTATCCCACGCGGGGCTTGTGCGTCTATGTTGTTCGATATGGAAGCTACCCGGCAGCGTGCTCAGATCCGCTATGGCAATCAAAGAGCCCGTGTATGGCTACATGTCAACTTCCCAAAAAACCTGAGGATGGCCTAGCACAAAATACACAATGTGGAACCCCAATGATCTAGGCTTTAATCCCATTTTCACACATTAGTCTATGAATCTGGACAAGTTCCTCAGCTCCTTTCAGCCTGATTCTTCCATTAAAAAAAAAAAGATTCTTGAGGTGACATGAGCCAACTACAGCTGCTTGATCAATGTTAATACCCTCTGCTCAGATGAGCACATAGGTGATTGACAGGGAAGCAGACCGAGTTCATTGTGGGTCCATCAGTGCAAGTGAACAGTAGTTGATAGATCTGCCTGTCTCTTTAAAGGGTCAAGGCCAATCCATTGGGCAAGCTTACTGAGAAAGATGATCTGCTTTGAAATTCTATCTCGGAGAAAGCCTTTGTGGCTTCTCTGTTCCTGTGCTTCTGACTTCCCTGCTCACAGCTGGCAGCGACACCTCTGCTGGCCACTCTGGGGGTACATGACTAAGGTGGAAGAATGAGCAGCTGCTGCCAGTTAAGGTAGGCCGGTTGGTTGGGAGGCAGGCAATGACAGAAAAGCAACATCTCGAAACCCCCGCCTCTGTTGATGAAATAACATCATAGAGGACGCTCAGGACCAGGACTTTATCAGGTTTTTAGCAATGATTTTTTTTTTATCTTACTTTTGGAAAGAAAGACATAGATATGTATTCGTTGGGCAGTTGATTTTAATCAAGAAAAAAACTTGGCTGCATTTTCTCGCATTTTCACATCTCTGTCATGCTGCTCTAGTTCCCACCAGTCAAGGTGTTGTCCTGCTTGCCCATATGGACTGTCCTACCCCCACACCTCAGATCAGCTCCTGGCTCTTCTCAAATCTATCCCCCAGAAGCTGCCCTTCCTTCAAGCTGCCTGTTCCTGTGGCTAACTCAGTGTTTGTTTGTCACACACTGAATTGCCATTGTTTTCTGAGCACTCTCCCCTAAGGAATAAAGCTTGGCTCATGGTAGGCACTCAGTAAATATTTGTTGAGCTAAAAATGTCTCTTTTTAAAAGTTTGTTTATTTATTTATATATAATTAATTTATTTTTTCTTTGGAAGGCCAATTTTGTAGGGAGGAGAGACAGCTGCCCCCAGGCCTATTTGATGATTCCTGATTGCTTTAGATAGATTGTAGCAATGTGGTAAAGGTCCCTGTGGCTGAGCACTTGAATAGATGAGGGAAGTTACTGGGCTCCCCTCTCAGGGGCAGCAATAATGTCCGTGGGTACTAACCTCCCTGGGAGTGGGCTGCACCAAGCAAATGAAGGGGCCGATTGGAGGCCAGAGAAACGCGTGCCTTCGCCCGTGTGTGTGCTGCCCAGTTATTTCTGCGTAGCCCCAAGTAGTTCCCCAAACTCATCTTGATGTTTCTTTCTTGGGAAATCATCAGACATTATAGGAGCATGAGGTTGAAAATAGGGATCTAAGAACTACATTTCGACTTACTGTGCAAACCACTTGGAACAGAATATTCAGTCTGATAAACTTGGGTTCAAATCCTGTTTCTACTACTCCTTAGCTGTGGGAATTCACCGCTCTGGGCTCAGTTTCCTTTCAGATTTAGAAGGAAGATAATATTTACTTTAAAGCGTTGTTATTGATGATTTGGTAAGTGTGTAAAATGCCTTGTCTATGTCTGGCCCGTCTAGGTGTTTACAGGTGTCGGTCATAACGCAGAAATACGGGACGGGGTGTGGCTGATGATCTGAGCAATGTGTTACTGTTGGTTATCACTAGATCCAGCGTATGCAGGGGGAAAGCCTCAATTTCAAAATGCTGCTTCACATAGTTGTTTTGTTAAATGGATATCAGATACATGCATAATATTTGTGGTATGAGTTAGTAAGTCTTTAGGGGGTTTCCAGTTTTCCCTTTTAGGACTCCTTTCTGATAATAGCCCACACTTTCCTTCTCTGATGAGTTCTCTTAGCTCTGGAAGCCTGTTGGCCCTCTCCACAACAGTCAGCCTGAAGCATCGAGGTAAAACCCTCTGCTCACTTTTTCTTTGTCCCTCACTGCCCGCCTCTCTTGCCCTGCGGTCTTATCTTGTCCCCTGGGAGGTATGTTAAGTGCTCCGCCAGACTGCCTGTGTTCCTGGCCTGTTTTTCCTCACTGCCAGTACCTCTTGGATTCCAATTCCAAACATGGTATCCATCTGGGGTCACCCTTTCTTCCGGTGCCAAGAGAGGACGCATTCCAAATGGAGCACAAGTGTGCCTCTCCTGCTGGGCTCTCCTCACTCCGCTGGGGAACAAGAGAGAGCAGGATGTGAGCGCTGCACCCCACGCTGCCGAAGCTGCATGACATCTCGCGGTCCCACCTTTCCCGTGGAACAGCTTAGGTTTTCTGCTAAGAACTAAATCTGAAGACTCTCAAGAAACCCCAGGCCAAGTCAACTTGCCAAAGTTTTGCTGGCACCGGAGCCTTGCTGAAGAGGGAGAGGGAGAGAGACACATACACAAAGAAAAAGTTTCTTTTAAATTCTCCATGAAGTGTATTACGTTCTGCCATTCATTCCCAAAGCCACAGGAAGCATTCCACTTGGGAAAGGGAGTCGGTGAGAAGCGGAGGTGAGAAGGTACCTGGGACAACAGATGCCTTTGTTTTCCCTGCGGGGACAGTGTTAGAGCCTAGTGTGGCTTGGCAAAGCTGCAAAGATGAATGGCAGCAGCAGCAGTACTGTGGGCCAGCTCCTGTGGCAGAGGCCAATGTGCATCAGCTGGAAGCCGGACATGGAAGGGGCCGTTTACCACCTGGCCAGCTGCATTCTGCTCCTGGGCTTCATGGGGGGCAGCGGGGTGTATGGCTGCTTCTACCTTTTTGGTTTTTTGGGTACAGGCTACCTGTGCTGTGCGCTGTGGGGCTGGTTCCATGCCTGTGGCCTGGACATTGTCCTTTGGAGCTTCCTGCTGGCCATGGCTTGCGTGCTCCAGCTGGCTTACCTGGTATACCGTCTGCGTGAGGATACCCTCCCTGAGGAATTCAACCTCCTGTACAAGACGCTCTGGGTGCCCCTGCAGGTGCCCCTGCAGACGTACAAGGAGATTGTCCACTGCTGTGACGAGCAGGTGTTGACACTGGCCACGGAGCAGACCTATGCCGTGGAGGGTGAGACACCCATCAACCGTCTGTCCCTGCTGCTCTCTGGCCGGTGAGATACTCCGTCATTGCCCCAGGATTGTGTTTTCCCCCTTTAGACCACACTTCTCATTTCCTGATCTGTCTGTTTTCCATTTCGTGTCCCCGTCAACTTAGGGAAGGATATGGCAGGTCAAACAACCTAAAATAGATTTTTCTAAGAGTAGATTTGCTTCCTCTTTCTTAGCATTTTCTAAGAGATGGCTAGACCATTGAGACAACTTCTTGGTTGGCAAGAATGATTATACATGTGCTGCCAGATGTGGGTAACTTTTTTTTTAAGATTTATTTATTTTTTATTGCAAAGTAAGATAGAGAGAGGAGGAGAGACAGAGAAGAAGATCTTCTGCCAATAATTCACTCCCCAAGTGACGACAATGACCAGAGCTGTACCAATCCAAAGCCAGGAGCTCTTCCAGCTCTCCCACACAGATTCAGGGTCCCAAGGCTTTGGGCTGTCCTTGACTGCTTTCCCAGGCCACAGGCAGGGAGCTGGATGAGAAGCAGGGCTGCCAGGATTAGCACTAGTGCCCATATGGGATCCCGGCGTGTTCAAGGCTAGGACTTTAGCCACTAGGCCACCACGTCGGACCCAGGTAACTGTTTCTTGAGCCAGGCTTGAAATGATTGTGTACACACACACACACTCACAATGCTGCTGTAGCATCTCTGGAAAACTGGACCTGTTTACGAGTAGTTTGCTCCTTCCTCACACAGTCAACATCTTCTCAGCCACCAGCTATGTACAGAGAATAGTATCAAAACCTGAGATATTTCCCTTAACCCCTTTTTCTGGCTAGGTCATCAAGGAGACAGCCCCACTTGTTTGGGACATCCTATAGAGATGCATAGGATAGCCCCTCTGTCAGGTATGGAGATGGGGGTATTCGATTGAGTGAGCTCTCAGGGAAGGCATTTTGCAGGCACAGCTACCATTTCATTTATGAGTTAATTGAAAGTGTAAGCAAATGCAACTATTTGTAAACAGAGGTGTAAAGACAAATACATTATAGCTAGAGCCAGAATGCTTGCTACTTGAAGTAAGACAATCTAGAGTCCCATGATATGCCTTGCTCCCATAGCTCCTGTGTTCAGAGGGGGAATTCAGACCAGTCGAAGAGCTCCTGCTCCGAGGAGTGCTCATTTGTTGGAAGCCTGTTACAATCATCCATCAGGTCTCTCACGTGTGGCTGATTTACCATGAACTTATGTAAGTCTCCTTCCAAGTGAAGGGGGTACGAGATTTTGCTCCTCAGGGTAGCTCTTCTTGGTATGCTTGGCATCAAAGGCCTATGTGAGAAGCTAGACAATTTTGCTATTTTTTCCTTGCTTTTATAATTTTGGAATAAAAGTCATGCTCTAGTTGCTTGGTTATCTTTCAATATCAGCCTGTCTCAGCTTTGTGAAGTTGAACTTGACTCTCACCTGGAGCCCTCTGCTCTTCCCGCCAACATCTCCTTAGGACAGTCAGTTTCTTTCAAGACTCTGGAGACAAAGTGACTTCCTCAAAACCCATCCTGCCATGAAGCCGTGTTAACTGGCTGAGAGCTTCTCTCCGGTATAAGTCAGGGCACAAACTTGCAGGGAACTGTCTGTGCTGTTCCTCTAGGGGAGAATTACCTGTCACCTGGGACGAAGAGCCCAGTGACAAAGAACGCTCCTGTAGGCTTCCTTTCTAGAGAAGCTTTTCCTTTAGGTTTTGACCCCTTTTTGCAGTGGCACAATGAGCTTGTTCACCCTTTTCCTCCCAATCAACTTTGGGACCCTCCCACAACTCTGTGTTAAGAGTACTAAGGACTAGGGATCCAATGTTAGCTGTGGACAATACTGTCCTGGTACTACGACCTATCCACAAGGATCAGGAATTAAATGTTTGTTCTCATGGTGAATAACAGATATGACCACAGGATTTCTACAGGGAAGTGCAAAGTGCAACACGAGCCTGGAACTTAGTGGCACTCACTTTTCAGAAGGGAAGGGGGAGGTCAGACTGGGAGAAGGACAGCTTAAGGTGACAGACTGGGAGAAGGACAGCTTAAGGTGACACCTGAGAAGAGAGCAGCTAGAGACCCTGGGTGTGAAAATCCTCAAGGAGCACAGCACAGCTCTTCATCTTCTCCAGCATTCTTTCATTGCCTAGGGCAGTCTATAAATGACGCACCCTCCTAGGAGCAAGCATCTGCCATCTGGGGCTACACCCTGACCCCACCCTCAGTTTGGTTTGTGACCTGCATACCCTTCTTTCTTTCATCTTTAGGTTGGCAGGTATTAGGTAATAGTTTGTGAATGGGTGATGATCTTTGGAAATATGTATGCTCACAAATATTTCTAGACATTCATGAACAGCAAGACTCAGGAGTGCTAATATCTCATTGGACAGAACTTAAACCCGTGGTTCTCCCTAGCAGCCAGGAAGGCAAAGGAGTCTAGTTTTAAGCTGTGCAGCCACGGGTCCAGTTGGAACTGAAGTACTATGGAGGAAGACAAAAGAGGTACTGGAGAACAGACCAAACTCCCCACATCTCTGTCCACACCCCCTTCATTCTGTGCTTCTCAGTATTCTATTCAACCTTGAGGACACAGCTCAGATGTAATCTTTGAGATGGCTGTGGTGCTAAGGGAGCCAACCTGTGCCTTCCGTGATGCCTCTGTTTTCCCAGCAGCACCTAGTCCATTGACTTGCAGTCAGTACTTGATATGCTGTGACTTTCACTCCACTGTGAAGCCTTCAAGGGCAAGAGCCAGCTCATACCCTTTTCAGTCCTAGCCTTCCCACAACATAGAGTGTTCTCTCTGTGCATTTGTTTAGCCAGCAAAGCTCTAGATATAACAGGAGAGACCCCTTCACATGGACAAGGTTTGTCTTTGAGGTTTGTCTCTCTGGTCTCCTCCCATCCCTTGTCTGATAGAAGCACCTTGGTGCCTGATATAATTCACTTCACAAGAGAAGTCAAACATTCAGCTGAGTTTTTCAGAAGAAAAGAGAAAAGCCCATCCTGGATCCTAATCTTCCAGATACAGCTTCCACCTGAAATGTACTTGGTGCACCCAGGGACAACCAGTAGCCTGGCATCATTTCCAACAAGCCTCCATACCTACATTTTAAAGCACCAGGCCAGGTGTCAGCCCCTCAGTCACAGAGCAGTGTGCTTCTAAGTTGTGTTCCAAAGCTGTGAAGTCAGGCCTGTGGTCACAGGCAAGTCAAGGACTCTAGGGACCCTGCACCTGTGTGGGAGACCTGGAGGAAGCTCCTGGCTCCTGGCTTTGGATCAGCTCAGCTCTGTCTGTTGTGGCCAATTGGAGAGTGAATCATCAGACCCAAGATCTTCCTCTCTGTCTTTCCATCTCTCTGTATATCTGACTTTCCAATAAAATAAATAAATAAATCTTTAAAAAAGAGATACAAGAATTTCTTGCCAAACTTAAAGAGAGGCACAGAACTCATTCAACTAGAACATTTTATGTGATTTCAGATTTTTTTCTACGCCCAATTTAGGATATGTGCTTGTTGTTTTTTTTTTTTTAAGATTTTTTAGTTTTATTAGAAAATCAGATTAAAAGAGATAAGGAGATAGAGAAAGATCTTCAGTTTGCTGGTTCACTCCCTAAGAAGCCACAATGGCTGGAGCTGAGCCGATCTGAAGCCAGGAGCTTCCTCCAGATCTCTCATGCAGGTGCAGAGTCCCAAGGCTTTTGGCCGTCCTCCACTGCTTTCCCAGCTCACAAGCAGGGAGCTGGATAGGAAGTGGAAAAGTCAGGATATGAACCAGCACTCATATGGGATTCTGGAGCCTACAAGGCAAGGATTTAGCTACTGAACCATTGTGCCAGGCCTGGCATGTGTTTTTTGAAAGTCAAAATTATGTGATTTGAAAATCCAAGAGTTTATTCCAGAGTAGAGAAGTGTGTTCGTTTTGTTAATCACTGATAGCTGTCCTCATGAGTCAGACTCACTTAAATCCATTTCCAGACTCTCCAGGAAGGAGTCTGATGGTCTCAGCATGGGTCAAGTGTTTACCCTTGGATCTTCATGGACAGGGTATGTGGGCTACCACTTGTGGAGTACTTTAGCCATTGTGTGGGTGGAGAGGGCAGGGAAGTGCCAATGCCAGGAGAGTGCCCTATCAGCTTCCAAAAGCCCTGGTTACAGGATGGCAACATGGGGCTGTGGCCAGAACATAGGCTCTCACTTCTGCCACTTGATGGCTGTGGACCCTGAAGCTCACCACTGAGCCTCTCTGAGCATCAACTTCCTTAGCTGCAAAGTAAGAGGATTGGAAGTGGGGGGCGGTAAATGATGATCTACGTTGATCAAGTAGAAGTATACTTGGCAAGTGTTCTGGAAAGCAGTGTCAGTGCTAGCACGTAATGCATGAAGCGGGACTCTTGCAGGAACCTGCTGGAGAGGAGAAGGCAGCAGGTGTCTGCTCAGGAGGCACCCTCAGGACACAGGTGGGTAGTGCAGCTCTGTGGGGCCGGGCATCCTATGGTCGGGGAGCTATAGGCCACAGGGCTGTGGTGATTCACTCAAGCCAGGAACTGAATTGTTACTTTGCCTTATATGTAGATGTAACTGGTCACATGTGACCTGTGCACAGAGAATTCTGGAACAGTGGTTTTTCACCTTAGCTGTGTGTTTGCATCACGGGGAAGACAGAGTGATAATGATCATATCTGACCTTCAAAGATTCTTGGGTCATGGCTCTGGGGTAGGCACAAATCTAAGTGATTTTTAATTCCTGCTTGCCCTGCCTCAAGCTTTCCACTCCGCTGTGTGATGTTGGGTAGTCTGCGAGAGAAGGAGCCAAAGGAGAAGGAAAGAAGCTGGCCTCTGGTCACGAGGCTGCTCCTACTCTGAGCACTGTTTCCTGCTTGAGGAGTCCCATGGTCAGCACCCAACACTTAGCGCAGAGGGCCGGGCAGCCAGTTTCCTTCTCCTACACTGTGTTTCTCTCTGCAGGGTCCGTGTGAGCCAGGACGGGCAGTTTCTGCACTACATCTTCCCCTACCAGTTCCTGGATTCTCCCGAGTGGGAATCGCTGCAGCCCTCAGAGGAAGGAGTGTTCCAGGTAACAGGGAGCCCTGCGGCAACACCCCTTTGACCCCATCCCCACCCCCATCTGGCCTTTGTCCTGGTCTCCTCCTCTGCCTGGTTCCTACCAGAAGTGGGGTAGGGAAGAAGGTGCTGGGTCCAGATGGAGGGCCCTGTTGCTCTTGTGCCTGAAATACTTTCCAAAAGTCCCAATGGTCACGTGATACAAATCCCCAGTCCTAGGAAGAGATTGTAAAACCTTCAGTGAGCTCCCGGCCTGCCTCCCTGTATATGTTCTGCTCTCACAATCTGGGCCAAACCAAGCTGCCGACAGCGTCCTGCAGTTTCCATAGGTTGGCTGCTACTGACTCCCCCTTCTGCAATGCACTGACCCGTTTAGATGAGACACCACACTTCCTCCTTGAAGTCAACCCAGACTGACACTGCCAGGTTCCACTTTCTCAGCTGCTGGCTGCTGTTCTCCGCCTTTTCCTTACGCTGCCCATGCTGCTTTCTGCAGCATGTGGTTTCCTTTCTGGCTCCCACAGGGTGAACTCTTTGAAGTAAAACTCTAGGCTTCTCCCTTATTTTGTCCCCAGGGACCGAAAGACAGTATCTGGGACCCAGCCAGTGTGCAGTGAAGGCTCAGTGCCCTGGCTTGCCAGGGAGAGCTGGTGTCCCTGGGGCACTCTATGAACTTTGCAAACACACCTAAAGGAGAAGCTCCCCAGGGAGGCCTGCCTGCTCAACTCCTACCCTCTTCTGCCCCAGCCACTCAGATTTTGGTCACTGTCATTGCAGCTCTCACCTGCCGAATGGCCAGCACACAGCAGCCTCTGTATATTACATGGCCTCAGTTTTTGACTCTCACTACTATATGGGCCATCTAGTCTTATGATTACTACTCAATTTAACAGATGAGGAAATTAATGCCCCAAATCATCTTGTAATCTACCCCAGGTCTTTAGCTACAAGGTAGTCAAACCAAGGAACCTGGGTCTACTTTTTGTCTTTTAGTTTGGAGGGCCACCAGGCAATGTAGTTTCTCACACGCACGCACCACGTACACTGTTATAGGGACTCCTCTGTCTGGATGGCTTGCTGGTGTTGGGTTCCACGTGTCTCCTACCGCTTCTAGCTGGGAGTCCCCAGAACTGACGTCTGAGCCAAACCAGGAACAGACTGTGCCAGCCAGTGCCACCTAGCTAGGCCAGTTTCCGCCCCGACTCGGACACTTGCCTCTGTGATGACAAAGCCTGACAGAGAACCCTGACCCTACCACCATGTTCAGCAGCTGCAGACCCCTGGTCGTGTTCCTACTGCTCCACCTGCCACACACCTGCGCCCTCTCACAAGCTTAGCAGTCTCCCGTGGGAATGTTCCCAGGCCACAGGAATGTGCAGGAGGGCTGAATCAGGACCCGGGCAAGGAGGAGCAGGCCCTGACACTGACACGAAGGAACAGGTGGCAGAAAGCTGGTGTCCTCCCTGAGTTACGCTCCAAAGGAAAGGCTGTCACCCCAGATGGCCTCTCGGCCAGGAATGTTGGCACAATCATACCCCTCCCCTTTATATTTTTAGTGTGCAGTGAGACCTGCACATTTGCTGTTGGCTGTGTAAAATTCCATTTCCTCCCTCTAAATGTCAGGTGTTGTTCCAACTTATTGTTCATCCTGTTTTTTTTTTTAAGATTTATTTATTTTTACTACAAAGTCAGATATAAAGAGAGGAGGAGAGACAAAGGTCTTCTGTCCAATGATTCAGTTCCCCAAGTGAGCGCAATGGCTGCTGCTGCACCAATCCAAAGCCAGGAGCCAGGAACTTCCTCCAGGTCTCCCACCCAGGTGCAGGGTCCCGAGGCTTTGGGCTGTCCTTGACTGTCTTCCCAGCCACAGGCAGGGAGCTGGATGGGAAGCAGGGTTGCTGGGATTAGAACCGGCGCCCATATGGGATCCTGGTGCATGCAAGGCGAGGACTTTAGCCGCTAGGCCACTGCACCGGGGCCTATTCATCTTGTTCTTACCTTTTGCAATTAATACCATCTTTCTCAACTGAGACAACAATCCACATTTGATGTGACCTAAATCACAATTCATTGTATTTAACACAAATGTATCAATTCTACCTCACCTCTGGACAACTCATTTAAATCAAAATACATGGACTGTTCAGCACTGTCACACTCCCGTTAACCACCATGAACATAGCACAGGAAGGAGAAATCACACAGGAATCAGCATTATTGTTCCATTTTGCATCCTGTTTTGCAGGGCCTATTCTTTAGGTTACTTTGTTTAATCTATTCAAAGAGCCTCTGGGGTGAGTAATAGAAAGCTGGATACAGCTCAAGACTTCTATAGACACATCCATATAGATAAGTATGATTGGGGACCAATCACGGAGCAGATTTCTGGAGCATTCTAGGGCAAGACCTTACACAGGACATGAGAAGGTGACATGAAATTGTTGTACCGCATTCGTGGACTGCCTTTGATTGACCTATTTGCTTCAGCAATGTTATTTTTTGAGCAATTATTACATAATCAGGCACCGTTAAAGGTGAACTGGATAGACAAAGACCCCTACCCTATGGCAATTTACATTCTAGTGGAGGGGACAGACATAGATCATAGACATAATGAATGAGTACATTCTGAGGCACATTGAAGGGACATGCCTACTAGTTATGGAAGCAACAATATACAGTAGCAGTACAAGGGAGATACAGTTGCAATTTTAAATTTTGTGCTTATGAAAGTCCTTGATAAGCAGGTTATATTGGGCAAAGACTGGAGAGGAATGAGGGTGTGAGCTCCTTTAAATGTCTAAAGGAAGAGCAGAAAGAGGAAGAGGCCCATGTAAAGGCCCTGAGATGAGGCTTGTGTATTTAAGGTGCAGGAAGGAGGCCAGAGCAGAGAGGGAAGGAAGAGAATAGCAGAAGGTGGGAGGTGATGGGCTACCAGGTCATGGAGGACCAGAGCATGTATTTTCTTTTAACATTTATTTATTTTCATTTGAAAGGCAGATTTACAGAGAAGGAGACACACACACACAGGGGGAGAGAGAGAGAGAGAGAGAGAGAGAGAGAATTTTCTATCTGCTAGCTTACTCCCCTAATGGCTACGATGGCCAAGCTGAACCGATTCAAAGCCAGGATCCAGGAACTTCATGCGGATCTCCCACATGGATGCAGGGTACCAAAGGCCTTGGGCTGTCCTCATCTGCATTCTCAGGCCACAAGCAGGGAGCTGGATGGGAAGTGGAGCAGTCAGGACGAAAACAGATGCCCATATGTGATGCCAGCACCTGCAAGCAGAAGGTTAGCCTGTTGAGCCACAGCATCAGCCCCTTAAAGCATGTATTTTCTAGATAGAGCCAGAACGAGTTTGTTTGAGGCTTGAATGCAGTATGTGACAGAAAGTGAGGATCGAGGACAACGCTGAAGCTTTTGATCCAAACAGCTGCTAGGATGGAACTGCTGTCCAGATACAGCTGATCCTAGGGGATAGGAAGTTCAGCTTGGGATGTGTTCAATTATGTCATCTATGGACATTTAAGTGGAAATGCTGCATGGGCAGTTGGATATTTGAGTCTGGAATCAAGGAATGAACCTTGAACTTGAGACAGGCGTGTGGGGATTGATTGTATCTGGCTTAATATTTAGTCATTGGAATGGATAAAATCATTAAGTGAGAGGAGGAGAGCAGAGAAGGAGTTCAAGAAGGACGGCCTGGAATATTCTAGTGTTAAGCAGTTGGAAAGAGTAAAAGGATACAGCAGGGCCCAGTGCAATAGCCTAATGGCTAAAGTCCTCACCTTGCACACCTGGGATCCCATATGGGTGCCAGTTCTAATCCTGGCAGTCCCCTAATTCCCATCCAGCTCCCTGCCTGTGGCCTGGGAAAGCAGTTGAGGATGGCCCAAAGCCTTGGGACCCTGCACCCACATGGGAAACCCAAAACAGCTCCTGGCTGCTAGCTTTGGATCAGCTCAGCTCCAGCCGCTGCATCCACTTGGGGAGTGAATTGTTGGACAAAGATCTTCCTCTCCGTCTCTCTTGCTCTCTGTATATCTGACTTTCCAATAAAAATAAAATAAATCTTAAAAAAAAAAGGGACTCAGCAAAGGAAGTTGAAAAGGAGCCATCAGGATAATGCAGGGCCTGGGGAGCCACTTGAAAACAGAACAAAGGCGGGGAGATAGTTCATGGACTGGAATCTGAGGAAATCGATCACCTTCTGTGACTTAATGACAGCTGATGACCTTCACAGGTGTAGCATTTGTGAGCTGCCAAGGAGGGACAAGGCCTTACTAGCTCCGCAGAAAGTGAGAAAAATCAGAGAGAGTGAGTGTGGGCATTTTCTCATGGAGCTTCGTTAAAAAGGGAAGCAAATAAATGGACTGGCAGCTGTCCAGGGAAATGAAGAGAAGAGAAAAGGATGTTCCCATTTTAAGTTTTGTTTGACTTGCAGATGAAGAAGTACCAGCTTGTGTATAAAAATGCCTGAGGTCTTTGCCTTTGGGTTTGGGGATACACCCGCCTCATGTTCTGCACTCGGAAGTCTTGTTTGTGAATTGCTAAGTAATTGTACCCACAAGATTGTGAAAACTACTTGCCGGACTCTGAGTAATGGACAGGTCTTGAATATTATTTTCAGAATTCTTGCTCACAAGGCAACATGTTCGAAGAGATTAAGTAATGTATCTGACACACAGCTGGCAAGGAGGCAAAGCCAACACTTGAAACAAGCCTGAGGCCTTGCAGTTGTAGTTGGAAGGGCGGGGCAGGGGCTGAGTGGAAGAATGGAGGAGTTGCAGAGAGGAATGAAGAAGAAAGGAGGACGATGGGACATCAAGTGGGCAACGCAGGAAGTTAAAACATCATATACTTTTTGAAAGTCAGCCCTACGTGTAATTAGACAATGCACGTAAAATGCTGTACACTTGACACACAGTCATCATCGATAAGTGTTAGCCACATCGTCCTCTTCATGGTCATCTCCACCCTCCCCATCCACAAATACCCATGACCCCGCCATCCCTAAACACCACACCAACCAGATTATAGAAAATTACAGGATTCCACACCCTTTTCCTGTACTACCATGAACATGTTTCCATTTTAACCCTAGCTTTACCTCTCATTATTATGTTATCAAGGATTTATCTAGTACCTGCTTATGCTGGGCACACATTATTGCTTGTTTCCACTGCAAGTGCAATATAATTTTGCATCTTGGGCATGTAATGCGCATTCATGTGACTACTTAAGTGGCTAATCAATGCCTTTTGGCATTCTGATGTTGAGAGATTTTCTTCTTCAGGGCCCTCCTGCCATCTCGGCATTAAGTCCTTTTGATTACTTATTGTGATAAAATTAAGAGCAACTTCATGGACCTGAGTCCCAGAGCAGTACCCCGTTATCCACTTGATGTAACTTGGCCTGCCAATGAGAAGCTTTTCCTCTAGCTAAACATCTTTCTATCCTTTCTGTACTGCTACCCCCATCTATAACAGTATTTCAAAATTTTCATGGAAAATTAAATTAAAAGAAAGGTTTATTCTGGTGCAAAGAAAGTCAAGCTCTATTCATGGCTGTTTTGTAGTATGCATTGTAAGATCTTTTACATTCAAGGATTTTAACCTTTCTTTTACATCAAAATGAATGTATCTTTTGATTTCATTCTCTACAAAGGCTTTGAGGTTCCCTGGTGTTATCCTTTATTCTGAAAATGAAGTCATCGTCATTTTAACCTCTCTTCAGAGCATTATGGAGCCCATCCTCTCTATCCATCTATCACTTCCATCACAAGACTCAGGACCTTCATCAGCCACTAGTTATGTGGCGGCCGTGGTACCGTAGGGATACTGAGTTCCAGAGTGAGAAGTGAGTGAGTGGGGAGCTGGTTGATTCCAGAACACAGAACACCCCCAACCCGGTGCACACATGTGGGCATTCGTTCCCTGGGCCTCCTCCAGGCAGGCATTTGGGTAAAGGCACAGCCATGTTCCATGTGACTGGCTGCATCTTGCTGCTTAGTGTGAGCAGACTTTCCAGCTTAGGGCTTTACTTCCTGCTTCTGATCCCTGTCAGGTCACCCTCACAGCTGAGACGGAATGCAGCTATATTTCCTGGCCCCGGAAAAGCCTCCACCTTCTGCTGACCAAGGAGCGGTACATCTCGCGCCTCTTCTCGGCCCTGCTGGGCTATGACATCTCAGAGAAGCTCTACACTCTCAACGAAAAGCTCTTTGCTAAGTTTGCACTGCGCTTTGACATTCGCCTGCCCAGCCTCTACCACGTGCTGGGGCCCGCTGCCCCAGACACAGAGCCAGAGTCTGAGAAGGATGATGAGGAAGCCCGTGTGCCAGCCATGTCTCCTCCTCAAGCCACGGCCACCTCCGCCCAGCACACGTCCCCTTGGGCTCCCTCTCCAGCTGCCACCAACTTTCCTGCACCTCCTTCCAGGGCCAGGATGTCCAGACCCGACAGCGGCATCCTGGGTGAGGACTCCACCAGTCTGGTGCTGGAGGATTTTGAGGAGGTGTCAGGATCAGAATCGCTTATGGATTATAGGAGTGATGGGGAGTACATGAGGTGAGGGGAGAACACGGGCACAGTCGCCGGCTGAGGACCCTGCGTAAGTACTCAGAACACGGCCCCCACACATTCCTGCCACCGGCTGGCCTCAACACAGCTTGGAAGGGCAAACTCCTGCCTACTGGAGCGTCTCCTCTCAGAGGACTCACACAAAGTGGCGTGAATCCAGCCTTGCAGCTAGCAGCAGCTCACTCTGGGTACAAGCAAGGCGTGGATGTTTCTTTTATAATTCATTTATTTTTATTCATTGTAGTTGTGTTTTGGAAAATAGGCTGGTTGACATTTTGAGGGGGCAGGTAGGTTGCTAAATGTGTGTGTAGAGTTGTTTAAAGATTAAGCCACTGCTGGGATTAAAGGGGATTTTATCTGGCATACGTTTTAAAGGGAAGAGAATGTTGGCGTGCTACTAGCTCTCATTGATTGCCTTCCAGACACAGAGTCCCTTCTGGAAAGCAGTTGTTATTTAGCCTGGACTGGGCAGGTGTTATCGCCGATGAGCACAGGCACTGGGCCTAGCAGTTACGATGCTGGCACCTCACACGGGGGCACCTGGCTTCAGTTCCCAGCTTCTGCTCCTGATGCCAGCTACCCGCTAAGGAAGGCTGTGGTAATGACTCGGGTGTTTGGTGCCTGCCACCCACACGGGAGGCCTGGATTGAGACCCTGGCTTCGGGAGCCATTTCCCCATGTTGCAGGTATTTGAGGAATGAACCAGCAGATGGGAACTCTGGCTCTCTGTCCCTGATTCTCAAAGTAAAAATAAAAGAATGCATAGGAAGGGACTTCAGAAAATTCTTGGATGGGAATAAAATGTAGGTTTATTTTGGTATAAAAAAATTAGAAATCCAAATACTGTCTGCTCATGAAATATGTTTTCCACAAATTGTATGATGTCTCTTAGTCTTGTAAAGAGATTTGTGATTATAGAGTAGTGGCTGTGTCAGGAACTATCCTTACCTGGCTGTCCTCTCGCCCAACAGAGAATGTCTGGTTCTTTGGGCAGAGGACTAAATACTGCTCTAAATCAAGTGCATTACTTGGGTACCCACCCTCCCAACACACACTCTGGCCTGCCTTCCCCCAGCAGCCTGTACCTGAGGGAGGTGGGATGGACCTGAAGCTGTGGGTGTGGGGGGGACCTGCAGGACTTCCCTTGCAGGGAGTATACAAAAAAGGCTGCCCTCAGCAGTTCTGGGAAACAGCTTTCCATTTCTCCTGACTGCGCTCGCAACGTGGTGACATTTATCTCGGGAGTTCTGCCCAACCCTGGTGGAGGCCTGGCTTCACCAGAGGAAACCCCAGATCTTGTAGGTTCAGAAGGTCTTGTTCAGAGAAGAGGGCACTAAAGCCCAGACAGATTCCCTGAAGTGCCACCCAGGGCAGCAGCGTGTGAGCAACCGTTCACATGTTTTTGAAAAGCAAGTTGTATAAATGATCAGGGAGGTAAGAGAAGGGAATGGTAAGAGTTAGATCTTTTCTTCTGCATCTATGGAATTGCTGCTCTCCAGTGGTACCTGGAGTGATTCTAGGGACAGGTCCAATGATCTGGTCACAGCAAGGTCGCTCGGCTAGCTTCCCACATTGGCACTGTTGCCCTTGCCCAGCACACTGCCTCTGTCCCACCAGTCCCTCCTCGCCAAGTGCACCTGCCCACCTGTCTCCACAGCTCTGGCAGCTCTCTGTGTTCTTTGCTTTTCTTTGTTCTATTTCTTCTCTCATTTCTCTTTATGCTTACTTGGCTGCCTCAGTGTCTCTTTTCTCCTTCTGAGCTCAGTCTCCTTCTCCGGGTATTCTCTAGGTGTTTGCCCACTTTACTGTTCAAGGATTTCTCTCACTTTCCCCACTTCTTTCCTTTCCCCATTTCCTGCCCCACTTTGCTCCTTCTCCAGGACTGCTCTGGTCCTCCATCTCATCTGTTCTAATCCAAATTCCTCCAAGATCAGTGCCTTTTTTTCTGTCCATTAAACATACACACATAACCACTCAAGCAAAGGTGTGAAAATTCCCAGCTCTCTGAATATTCTCCACACTTCTGGGGGGTTGTCAGCTTTGGGGGATGAAAGAGGGGAGACTGCACTGTCTATTGGCTCTGTTTCTAAGCAAATTGGATGCATTCTATAAACCACCCAATTACTCCACATGCTACTTGCTTCCTTTGAGTGTATTGCTCTCCCCTACCCCATACCTGCAAGCCTCGCTGCCAGGCGTGAGAAGGCTAAAGTGTTTTCCAGATGAGGGGACACGGAGTGGTGGTCCCCGCTAGGCAAGGAGACCAAGGCATTGTCCCTGCTTTCCCTGAGCAGGCTTCAGCATGTTCCTTCTATTGACTAAAAGATGATACTTATATTGCACAACACTAGGAATTGTAAGACCCCTGTTTTTGATTCTAATGGAGAGAGATGAGATGAGAAGGCCTGTGAAACAGAAGAATGTCTTGGGATGGTGCAGGTGGCAGGGTGCCACCAGGCTCAAGCCTCAGGAAATCTTTCCCTAATAGTTCTCTGAAGTCTTAGGGCTGTTCTCCTCCCTAGTTTAGGGTTGTGAGGGGTAGGGGAAGGTGCTGGGCTTGGCTTGACCACAAATTCCTTTCCTTCTGTCCAAGGGAAGAGTCTGTAACCTACCCTGAGATTACAGGTGCTCCTAGTGAAAGATCACAACTCAGTCCCCAAGTCCCACCCTCCTCCCCCAGCCTCTTCTGGAAACCTGAGAAGAGAAAGCTACTAAGGTAATTCACCTTCTGAAATTACTGGTGTTTGCAAGAACAGAACAGTAGCAGGTGTTTTGTGGTCATTTAAGTGACAAAAAGGGAAAAGACATTATTTTCAACCACAGGGTTTTGAGAAAAATGTGAGAATGCGATCAAATTGCTAAATTTCAGAGTTTCTAATTCAGTCTGTAATACTAGGATAATTTAATTTGAGATATTTCCCTGGTATCCTAGACTTTGAATGCATGGTTTGATTTGCTTGCCAACATACCCCCATAGGGTTATTAGAGTGAATAGGCAGTGTCCCAGGCAATTGGTAGCAGTTTATCATTGTTGTTTTTATAAAGTCTAGTACAATTCATTATCAGTCTCCTGGCTCTTGTATTACCAAAGTATTTAGCTCATCATCATTTGTCTCAACACAGCGCTTACGTAAGAGGCTCAAAGATGCTGGGATGGTGCAGTGCTGTGAGTGACCCAGCCTGTTTGCATTGACTGTAGGGCTTCCTCTCACACCAAACCAACTGGAACCCATTTATTATTTATTTTTATTTATAGTTATCTGAAGGTGACTGTCAGCAATAGCAAATTTAATCCTGTGTGTTCATTTTCTTCCAAATGCTTTTTTAGCATACTAGAAATATTTTTTCTCTTAACATGAGACTCTTTTTAAAGAGTGCTTTGTGTTGGTGTTTGTTTCTCTTTCTGTTTTTCCGGTCTGGTGGTCCCCCAAATAGAAAATGGCTGCTGCTTCTCTTCCTAGGCAGCAACGCTCTGTGAGGTCACAGATTCGGGTGGATCTTCCAGGCAGCCCTTGCCAGGATTTTCCCGTATCACTTACGGCCAGTCTCCACAGGGTTCCTTGCTCTGTCGTCCTTCTGGGCAGTACCCAGTGAATGAGGAACTTGTCTTGTAAGCATGCATCTGTGAGGCCAGCAGCTGATTTGGATAACAGGACAATTTTCATAGACTAAGTTGAACTGTTCTTATTCGGGCCAGTGTTGATGTTGTTTCTCAGTGTCCCCAAAACTCTGTAGTTTGGAGAGTAAAAACTGTATTTTGTTTTCTTTCTTTCTATTGTTTACATAAATACACAGGCCGGTTCTCTGTGGTCAGAGAAGGGGTTCAGGACCTAGTGTCAAAGGGCCGAGAAGCAAGTCAACATTTGAACATTGTTACACAGTGTGTGTCTCAGGCACCAGGTTGGGTTCTCATGGCAAACATCTCAGTATGAACTGAGTATATCTGACCTGCAAGGGAAGGGCAAGTGTCAAACTTCAAGTTAGGAAAAGAATGCAAATTAAAATTCGACTTCATGTGGTGTTTCTCTTGTGGGAAGAAATTGAAATAAGAGCTGAAATTTGTGAAAAAAAAAAAAAAGCAGCTTACATTAACAGCAGACTGCTCATGGGATAGAGAGCTGCTCATCACTGGAGCCCATGGTCCTCAGATCTGGACACCAGATCTTATCAAGAGCAGATTCTTCACCCACAGTGCTGAACTAGTATTCCTCTGGCTACCTGACCAGGCTGCTGTGTGGAGAAATGGAATGAATGACATAAGGCGTTTGTAAAGCATGAGTTTAATGTACCATGTGTTCTAAAATCCTGACATGGTATACTGTTCTTCAACTCTCTCTCTACCATTACCATCATCATCAAGAGTATCATTATCATCAGAGTGGGATGCTCTCTCTGCTCTCCCAATCTGGCTCTCAGCAGAAGGTCCCTAATCCTTTGGCAACAAAAAGTGGAGGCCTAACAAGAACTGGGTACTTCCTTGGCCTCTGAAGGATGAGGTAACCACCCCAACCCCTATATAATTTCCTTTGTTTATTCAGGCAGGGATAAGACCAGGTTCTTTCCCTTCAAAATGCACCAGCAGCTGGCAGTACTGGCAAATAGTACTTTCTTCACCAAACCTATAGAAAGACTCCTGAGGGAGGAAAATTGATCTTCAAAGTGGCTTGGCAGAAACAGAGTTCTCTAGCAGTGCTGCCTCTGCCTGTCACAAGCTCTGTGTGACAGTCAGGTGAGCTAGAGGCCGTCATCCCTTCCCTGTCCTGTGAGTCACAGCAGTCTGATGGCACCCTGCCACCATCACCATCCCAAGTCATTCTTCTGTTTCACAGGCCTGCTCATCTCACCTCTCTCCATTAGAATTAAAAACAGGGGTCCTACAATTCCTAGTATTGTGAAATGTAAGTATCATCTTTTAGTCAATAGAAGGAACATGCCTGAAGCCTGCTCAGGGAAAGCAGGGACGATGTCTTGGTCTCCTTGCTTATAAAATGGGAGGGTTGGGCTTGATGAATTTGAGGCTTGCACACGCTAATATTCTGGAATGAAATGGCTGTGTGATACCACTTCCGCTCTGGTGTCAGACACTAGGAACTGCTAAGATATTGCGAAATGATGGAGGGAAAATGGAAAAGAAGCTGTGAGGTTAGGTGAGCTGTCCAGAGCTGCTGCATTGACATCATTCCTTTTTGTTTTTCCACAGCTTCTAGAACTCCACTCCCGAGCCACTCTGCAGTGATAACCCGAGGACAGGCCCCTCTGGCTCCAACCCACACTCCTGAACTTTGAGCATTAGAGGGCCATCCTTTCCCCCACGGGCAGCATGGCTATCTGTTGTGTTTGCAAACTTCTCCCCTGCCCTGCCAGAAATGAACTCATGGGCAAGGGGGGCAAACTGAGAAGAACCCAGCACTGCTGCTACACGGAGGGAAATCTACCCTCCAGAGCCTTCCTTCCCAGAGAGGGCAATCAAGACCACCCCTTACCACTGCAATCAGGAGCCTCTACACAGTGGGGGTTACAAAAGGCACCTCACAGATGAACTAATCTGTATTAAACACCTGCAACCTGGTGTGGCACCCAGTAAGCACCCAATAAATCACTCAGCTCCTTGCCACATGTTGTCTGTTTGAATATTCCCAAGAATCAATGGAGTCATCCATCCAGGAACTTTGCACTCAATTTTTGTTTTGTTTTGTTTTGTTTTGTTTTCCCAGTAAAATTCAATGTATGTAAGTAGAAATGTAAAAATGTAGTTTTCTCTTAAGCTTTTAAATTCAACTTACAAGTTACTTGTTCATTTGTAAGCCTATTACTAAACAATAATTTTTAGATTTTTTTACAAATGCAGTTAGATTACCTTAAACATTTAAAAAATATGTAAGTTTAATGTATTCTGTTTTTTCCCCTCCATGAGTACTTCATTGCTCTAATGCCTGTCCCTAAACCAGTACTTAATAGGATGTTTTGCTCGTGATTGAGACATGACTGGATTCAGCATGGAAGGGTTCTCACTCAGGATTTCTCATGCCATTACAGACAGAGAGTTGCTGGGCCTAGAATCACTTAAAGGCTTCTTCACTCACCAGCTTGGAGCCCCAGAAAAGGATGAATCAAACAGCTGTGGGCTGCAACAGCATCTCAGCTGTATCAATATACAACAGCATCTCAGCTGCATCAATATACAACAGCTTATTTATCCATTCTACCATTGATGGGCATTTGGGCTTCACCTGAAGCCATTATAAATATGCTGCCATGAACATGTCCTTTGGTGTGCATATGTATGCACTTCCTGGGCTTGGGCTTCTGCATATTCAACCATCATAACTGCTGGCAGGGATTTCTCAATCGATTGTACCAATTTACATTCCCAGTAGCAGCTTGTGAGAGGTTCTGGTGGCTTCATCCTCCCCAGTAGTCAGCATTGCCATTTCCGCCCCCATGTTAGCCATCTGAGCATGCAGAGCAGCATGTCATGGTAGTTCTAACTTTCATGTCCATAAGGAGTAATAATGCTGAATCCTTTTTTCTTCACCATATGGATATCTTCTCCTGTAATGTATCCCTACTAGTTTCTGGTTCCTTTCCCTATTTATGTATATGGTTTTTAAATTTAAGGGAATTCTTTAAATATTTAGGTTACACATTCTGTATTGGATAAATATATATTCAAGTATTCTACATATAGGTCATTTTTTATTTGAATGAACTGAAGTTTGTAATTTAGTGTAGAAATTTATCAGTCTTTTCCCCCGTGTCATATTTAAGAAATCTTTTCTGCTCCTGAGGATTGCCTTCTAGATTGCCTTCTGCTACATTGCCTTCTAGATATTTTATTGTTTTACATTTTATAATCAGATCTACCAGCAGCCTGGTTTGGTTTTGATATATAGCATGAAGTGAGAGTCAAAATTCATTATTTTACATGGGGATCTAATTGACTAAGCAACACTTACTGAGATGCCTGTCTTATCTGTGTCATGAAGCAGATGTCCCTGTATCTGGAAATCGGTTTCTGGATCTTCTCTTCTGTTCCAGTGGGCTGTATTTCTGTCCTTCACAATTCCACTTAATTGTAGTTATTGTAGCTTTGTAATAAGTTTTGGTATCTGGTAGTCTTCAAAGTTTGTTCTTCTAGCCTTGGGTTATTTATGGACTTTTCCTTCCTATCTTAATATGCATTTTAGAGTTGTTTTGTGAATTTTGATAAAAAATGAATCAACTCTGCTGGAATTTTTATTAGACTTGCATTCACACAAAGGATAGAATTGATCAAGAATTGAGATGTTTTACAATACTTACATGGAAATCATTGAACATAATTAAACACTTTCTCTTTTTTGACCTTCATTTTCTCTCAATAGTGTTTTATGATTTTCTACATAGATGTTTTTGCATCTTTTAAAGATTCATTTCTAAGTATTCAATGAGTTTCATGTGGTTGTGAATGTTCTATTTTTTTTAAAGATGTTGTTATGTATTTGGACAACAGAGTGAGAAAGTCTCATTCGGGGCTGCATCGGGCTGAAGCCAGGAGCCTGGGACTCCATCTGGATCTTCTAGTTGAGCTGCAGGAACTCAAGTACTTGAGCCACCAACTGCTGCTTCCCAGCATTAACTGGAAGGTGGAGGGGAAGCAGAGTAGTCAGGGCTCAAACCAGCACTCCCATAAAGGATGCTGGCATCCCACAGCTAGCTTAATTCATTGCACTGCAAAGCCTGCTCCTCTGTTTTATTTTATTTTATTATTTATTTATTTATTTTTACTATTGCTGTACATGCATACAATCAGTTTTGGCATCTTATACTTCCATCTAGTAATCTTTTTTTAATAGTCTCCATTACACAGTTACTATATATCCCCCTTAATGAAAAGCCACAAAACATAATCAACAGCAGGAAGAAAAAAAGAAATTAACAACACCATGAAGTCAAATAGCATGCTACTGAATGACTAATGTGTCGCTGAAGAAATGAAAAAGAAAATCAAGAACCTTCTTGAAGAAAATGATGCTACTGTATGATCTATGAAGAATTTAATCAGAAGAAAGTGTTTTGAAGAGATCAAGCTAACAAAACAAATCAAAATCCATGAGATACAATTTTCACTGATCTTTGTTGGTAGGGTATGTCTCCTGTAGGCAACAAATAGATGGGTTTTGTTTTTTAATGCAGTCAACCAATCTATGATGCTTGATTGATAAGTTTAAGCCATTTACATTCAGGGTTAGTACAAATAGGTGATAATTTGGTTTTGTCACTTTAGCATTTGGTTGTTCATTGATTTAATCTTCTGTTGTTATTTTACTGGGATGTTCTTCGCATTTGCCTTTGGTTTTGGTGGGCGCTATTCCTTTTCTCTATCAAGAGAACATCTTGAAGTATCATTTATAGGGCAGGTTTGGAAGAGGCATATTCTTTCAACTTCCACCCGGAATCCCATATGGGTGCCGGTTCTAATCCCGGCAGCCCCGCTTCCCATCCAGCTCCCTGCCTGTGGCCCGGGAAGGCAGTTGAGGACGGCCCAAAGCTTTGGGACCTTGCACCAGTGTGGGAGACCTGGAAGAGGCTCCTGGCTTCGGATCGGCATAGCATCGGCCCGTTGCGCTCACTTGGGGAGTGAATCATTGGACGGAAGATCTTCCTCTCTGCCTCTCCTCTCTGTATATCCGCCTTTCCAATAAAAATAAAAATAAATCTTAAAAAAAAAAAGAAGTCCTCTTCTATGAGTAAGCTTTTTTTCTAATGAATATTGAACTTTGCAAGTGATTTTTCTGCATCTATTGAGATTATTTTTGTCCTTTGTTCTGTTAGTATTTTAAGTAGATTAATAGGTATACAAACAATAAAACAACTTTGCATTTCTGGGAGAAAACAGAGTTTATTCTTGAAATAAGCCTAACTTCATCAAGATGTATTTTCCTTTTTATGTGTTTCTGAGCCTGGTTTGGACATTTTTGGTTTAGGATTTTTGCACCTTTATATGTTGTGCAATTACTATCAGGCTTTGGTATCGCAGTTATGCTTGTTTTATACAATAAATTGGGAATTCTCTCCCTCTTTCTCTTTTCCTTTCACCCTCTCCTTCCCTCCCTGTCTCATTCCCTGGAAAAGATCTTTAAATAAAATCATAGTGTTAGGTCCCAATCCCCTTGTCCTTTCCTTCTGCTGTTCCTGTCTTTATCTTCACTTAGTTGCTTGTGCTGTAAACCTTGGAGTCTTTCCCTCAGTCCTATTAGTTCTATCTTTAAAACAGATCCTGAACCCAGCTAACTATCTCCGCTGCTACCCTTGACTTCACACCATGGTTACTTCATATCTGGATGAACTTCCATTGATATTATGATTTCTCCTTTTCCTCCCTATACTCTATTTTACTCACAACAAAGTGCTCATTTAAAAATGTATAAAACCTCATCACTCTCTCTAGCTCAAGATTTCAAATAGCTTCTCATCATGGAACATTAGCCAGGAGTGGCTTAGCATTACTTGGAGCATACAGATTTGTTTTTCTCATCACTCAAAGTCTACCAAACAGTGTGTATGACTCATGAGGACAGCTGTGCTTCCTGTTGCTACTCAGTGACTCAGCCAACTTTGACCATCAGGCTGTATCATCTGAAGGAAGCGACAGCTTGAGGTTCCTGTGCTGGCTCTCTGGTTCCTGTGTGTCTTGGCCCAGCAGTGGCACAAGTTGCACTTGTGCTCGCAGCTCATTGAGAGCAGAAACAGTCACCTGGACCCTCTCCACAATCAACTTGGAGGTATGCTGACTAAAGGAGCCAGAGAACGTGAGGAAGCAGATGGAATGTTTGATGAGTTCGTCTCCACCAGTCGTCTATGACCTGCGAGGCCCACCTGCCTGTATCTATTGCTCCTTCATTCTGGGTTTGGGCTCACTCACCTGTTACAGCCCCTCAAGTCTTTTTGCTGTTCTGCAGGCACACCCACCTCCTTCTGGAATGGGGGATTACAGTTCTTTCTTCTGAAATGTCTTCTCTTCATTGCTTGTCTTGACTGGCTTCTTCCTTCAGTCGTCGGCTTACACATACCCAGTTCTGCAAAGATGCCCACCTCATTCACCACCATCACTCCCGGCTCTTTTGCCTGCTGGAAACTTTCAGAGCCCTAATTTGTTTTTGCTTCCCAGTGGATCCAGTTGTATGCCTAGTAGCACTGAGGAGTCCCCTGTGGCTCATACTATTCCCTCATTTTATTCTGAAATTACATTGCATACCTCCTCTGCCTCTTCCATGCACATTTCACAACAGAGGGCCCCTGCCAGTCTGGAGAGACTTGATAGCTCTCTTGTAGACCTGAGAGGGCTGTTGTGGAGAGTAAGTAAAGATGTGAGCAAACCTCAACCAAAACCACAATGTCCGTATTATCAACTGGGTCTCAACACTGCTTGGGTGTGGTGCCACTGCCAGACCTGCGGGGTGGGGAGCCCTGGTCCCTGGAGCAGGACTGTCCTTGCATGCCCTGATCTGCAGCAGTGGCCCCTTGGGTGGGGACCTCTTTCAATCATTTTGTTTGTTTGCTTGCTTTTTAAAGTTCAGACCTTTCATGGGAGAAGTTGTGTTTTATTACTTAATGGTTTATGGAGGGCAAAAAAATATTTGGATGTCAACAATGTTTTCAAATAAATCTGGGGTTCAAGTTCAAGTCACAGCATTTCATTTGTGTATTTGAAAAGCAGCAATCCTATCTGCATGCAAAGCATTCTCTTAATTCAGAGTACAGATATGCTTACTGTGACAGGAATTTGTAGATCTCCATAGTAACTCCACACATGTGAGCTTAGAACGTGATATTTCCAACAATGAAGTCTGGCATGCAGTCAGCTTAGCTCTCAGAGGAAAACAGTAAATATCCTTGTATTTACTTAACTGCATCTCCCACTGGCAAACGCTATGCTAGAAACCACAGACTTTTATTCAGTGAAATGTTCGTGAAGTCTGCCCTAAAGGAGCTAGAAAGGGAGACAAGAACTTTGCAGCCATTTTCCATCCACCCCACCGACGCTGTGTTAAATGAAGCTCTCTGGGCCTGACTTTTCTTAGCATCTATCACTTCCAAGGAGGCTCTTCAAAGCCCCATGCAAGTAGGCATCTGAGCAGATTGTTTCATCTGAAGCTGGATTCCTGATACATAGGCAAACAAGCACTCTGCCGGTCTGCCAGGGAAAGCGTGGTGGGAGCAATTGAAATCGCCACGGAAGCTATGCAGATGCAATCAACCTCACTTCCCAGGGCTGAGGTCAGGCTTCTCAGAGACCCCGACATAGAGCTGTGCCTTGAAAGATGGAGTTTGGAAAGGGAGAAGCAGGCCACATGGGAGAAATGGCCCCTTGGTTACCAACTGTGGAGTTAACTCTCCGATCAAGATATCCCACAGAGAGGGCTGTTAAGAGCAGACATCCGTATCAGGCAGGGTGCAACTGTCCCACAAGTACTCATCGTTCTGACGGACTTCAGTAGAGAAATAAGTCAGGAGAACGGTAGAGGTCTCTGAAACTGTGGGCCTGTGAGGTGGCACGACCCAGAACCACGTGACAGTAAAAGGAACAGAGAGGTAAACCCTGTGAGATACTCCTCAGAGGAAAGTGAAGCCCTTTTCAGAGGAGAGGCACCCTGGTTTCCTGTAGACACCCACACAATCTGGAAGATTGAAGAAGTGTGAGCAGTGCTGTCAGCAGTTTCACTTCCGATTTGTCACTGCCTTCATACCCTGACAGGTGTCTTGTGCTCAGAAACCTACCTGAAGCCCCCGAGACTTTATTTCAGTTTTGATTCCCTTCACTGACATGATCCTTCCCCAAAGTGTCCTTTTTGTTCACAGCACACACTTGGCAACTGTCACAGGATTGCTTCACTTTCAATGGCGGGGGAGTGGAGCTTTCCCCAGCATATGATCAGCACGCAAATCAGAGCCCTTCAGTCTGCATGTCTTCCCCAGCCCTCAGGTTCATCCCTCAAAGCTGATATAAATGTGACCTCCCTTCCCAGAGTCCCTGCCATGTGCCCCTACCCCTGTACACGTTGATCCACCCTCAGGGCTCAGTGGTGAGATCTCTGAGACCACAATCCTCGGCTCTTATCACTCTCCATATTCCAGGCACCCGAAGGCAGGGTGGACTCTTCTTTGCTATCTCTGTGTTCCCTGCATCTCATACAGAGTCACATGCTTGGCATGAGCTGTTCGACGTTTGCTGGGCTCAGCTGTTGACCGATGGTGGCATGGCTTATGAACCCACTTCCGTGTAGGTGAGGTTAACCCTTGGGATTTTTGAACATTGGTTTTACTTTCTAGTTTTTGTTTGATCTCTTCCCCATTCAAGCCAGGATCCTTTCTCTTTGACTCTTGGCTCACGAGGATGGAGGGGCCTTCTCTCTGTGGTTTCTGCAGGCTCTGCCAAGTTGCTCAGGCCCCATGTCCTCCACCTCCTGCTAATGGGTGATTTGTCTGTCAATCTTCCTGTATCTTCTTCAGTTTCTTCCATTTTCCCCAAACTTTTTCCCCCATAATTTGATTTTTCATTACTCATCACCTATCTTCTATTTTACTTCCTTTATTCCTCCCCTAAACTATTTAATGCCTATCCTGTCTTCATCAAAAACATTTAAAAAAAAGCTTTCTTATTTGCACTGCTACCTTATCTAAGTGAGGTCAACTTCACATAAACTCAATTGAATATGCAGGGGCTGTCAAAAGGTTTGTGGGAAATGTGCATCATTAGATAACTATGCATAAAAAAACTGCACCAAAATAAACTCATCTTTTAGTTCCATTTTCCCACAAAGTTTTTGAAGTACCCTTGTATATATTTCAGCAGGACTTCATTTTTCATGTGTTGTGGTGATGTGGGGGGGCGGGGAGTAGACACGTGATGTTAGTTTCTGGCCTGGAGATTATTAGGCTTAGCTACAAAAGCACCTGTTGAGGAGTGGGGTTCCTAAATCTCAGAACTGTTACTAGTATGGCCAAGCCCTGGAGACCTTAGGGTCTAGGTGGAGTCATGGGAATCCTTGTCGTCGCCTTGCCTTCCAGAGTGGGAAAATATCATCCATCTCCCACCCCGCCACCCCCACCCATGTCCTTCCTTCCAACATCTGGGTCTGCAGTAATTCTGCTGTAATTACTTACACAAATTAGTGATTCTCAGTCCTGGCTATATATTTAAATAAACTAGGAAGGTTTTTCAACGTACACACACAGTAGATAGACAGAGACAGCCATGAAAGTTGGTGACTATTGAGGCTGGATGATGTATACATTGAATTCGTTTGTGGCCTTTCTCATTTTGTACATGTTTGAAATGTTCCATAATTAAAAGTGAGAAACGTGGCCAGTATTGTAGCACAGCAGGCAAAGCTACCACTCATAATGCTGATACCCCATATGGGTGCCAGTTCATGTCCCTGCTGCTCCACTACCAATCCAGCTCCCAGCTATAGTCTGGAAAAAGCGGTGTAAGATGGCCCAGTGGCTTTGACCCCTTCTACCCATGTGGGAGACCCAGATGAAGCTCTTGGTTCCTGACTTTGACCTGGCTCAACACTGGTCATTGCGGCTATCTGGAGAGTGAACAGGTGAATGGAAGATCTCTCTCTCCCTTCTTCTCTCCCTCTCTCTCTGTACCTCCTACTTTCCTTTTTTTCTTTAAAGATTTATTATTTTTCTTTGAAAGGCAGATTTTACAGAGAAAAGAAGACAAATTTTCCGTACTCTGGGTCACCCCCGAAATGGCCAAAATAGGCAGAGCTGAGCCAATCTATAGCCAGGAACTAGGAGCTTCTTCTGGGTCTTTCACATGGGTGCCATGGCCTGAGGACTTGAGCTGTTCTCTGCTACTTTCCGAGATCATAAGCAGGCAGCTGGATGGGCAGCAGAGTAACGAAGTAGAACTTGGCTGCAGGCAAAGGATTAACATGTTATACCACCACACTGGCCCTATCTCCAACTTTCAAATCAATACAAATAAATCTTTAAAAGCTAAACTTATATAAAATGTAAATATAAAAATATATTTGTAAATATAAACATATATAAAATGTATTTAGTTTTGTAAGTAAATGCATATACATGTAAAATAGAAATTATCAATGACTGGATCCCCAATAGAGTGGTTAAAACAGAGGGCCTTGGGATAGGAATCTGTATTTATAAAAGCTTCCCAGAGATTTTGAGGTCTGCAAAGGGGATGTGTGGACAGGAGAATAACTCAACCGATTCGTTATAGGAACTGCCTCTGGATCATGAGTGTCTGATGACATGCCAGATGACAACCTCCGATTCCTGAGCTGGAAATTGATCAAAGGGGCCTTATGTGGCTCCTAGAGCAAGCTCACCTTTACATGGTCTATATCGAAATATTTTGAAGTAAATTAAAGATCACCAGCATTGGCACATAGCAGTTCTTTCTGTTTCTCTACTAATGTATGCGTTTCCAGAGGAAAAAGTCCTGTCTTATTTGTATTTACTTTTTTAGCATCTATCACATGGCCACATCTTGGCATTATTAGCAAATTCTTTTTACACTGAGTTTTTAAAAAGTTGAAGAGCATGGGATGCTGTGAGTGGGAACTGGGTTAGACTGCCACTTAGCTTCACATCATTGGTTATTTAGCTGCTGGCCACGTCACCTTGATCATATGAAAAATGGCAAAAAAAAAAAAAAGCTGAAACAGACAAAAAATAAACAAACAAAACCAGAAAATTCCTATCTCTTGAGGTTGTTGAGAGAATTCAATAAACCTGTAACTAGAAAATCTCTTTAAAAACCATATCTGGTGGCCTGGTGTGATGGCTCAATGTCTAAATCCTTGCCTTGCATGTGCCAGGATCCCATATGGGCACTGCTTTATGTCCTGATTGCTCCACTTCCTGTCCAGCTCCCTGCTTGTGGCCTGAGAAAGCAGTAGAGGATGGCCCAAAGCCTTGGGACCCTGCACCCACATGGGAGACCCGGAAGAAGCTCTTGGTTCCTGGCTTTGGATTGGCTCAACTCCGGCCATTGCAGTCACTTGGGGAGTAAATCGCAAATGGAGGATCTTTCTGTCTGTCTCCCTTCTCTGTACATCTGATCTGCCTTTCCAATAAAAATAAATAAATCTTTAAAAGCAAAATAAAACACCATGTCTGGCCTGGAACAAGTAAGGATGCTGTGAGTTGTAAGTTATCAAGCGGATTCCTAGAACTGGCACACAGTAGGCATCCAGTAAAGGTCAGCTGGGGAAGTGAAAACTCATTCTAGGTTTGCAACTGCTTGTCTCCAATTCTACCCACTCCCCAATCCTCTCCCCTGAAGACATATGGCATGAGGCAGATAAAGATGAAACCTTAAGCTGAAACTCAAAAGGAATGACCTTGGGATTGCGGTGGATTGAATTTTCATTCCCCAGCAGGAGATCTGAGTGAATCCAGTGGGGGTTTAAAGTTGGGAGGGCTGATCCTTGCAAAAGAGAAGGAGCATTTGCAGCTGAGTTAGTCTGACCCAAGTGCTGCCAAAGTGGGGAGTCCACATTTTGGGCTGCCTTTCCAATGGTATTCATCTCCATTTTTTCTCATCTATCTACTTTCACCTGGTGAGATGCTAGACCTTAAAAACAGCAATAAAAGAGACTAAAAGAAGTATTCACATCCAGATAGAAAGGCCCTCAGTTTATTTCCAAGAGATTATCAAAGTCGACATTCGCAGGAGGTACAGAATCAGAGTTATTAAAAGCCAGCCCAAGAGCAGGCAGGTGGGAAGGTACCAGAGAAAGGAAGAATCAGCTGAACTTTTCTCCAGGGGCTGGTGGGATAATGTCTTTCACCTTTCTGAGCCTGCCTCCACTCCGACCCAGGGTGGCTTCAGAATTAGCAAACCATTCATTTTAAAGACATGATGATAATAATAATAATGACCCCTGATCAACTCAACTGAAGCTCTTAATTTCTTTGGATAAAAAGCAAGAGAGAGAAATGAAGTGGGGAAATGTCAAGATTTGCCTACACGCTTTCTTGCTTTGCAGGTTCAGGTTCCAATGAGAGGAAGAAAAGTGCTTATTCTGGAGACGCCAGGAGGCTGCAGCGACAATTCTGGAGCCTGAGAGTAAATGGAAAGTGCTTTTGGAAGGAAATGTAGGTCCAGAGCCTACAGAGCAAACAGGCAGGCAGGAAGAGCACTCAGACATATTTTAAAGAACTTGAGAGTTGGTGTTTGAATGTCATCAACCCTTGGGGGGAAGAAGGTATTGACTGTTTATTTTTAGCACTGCGATGTTCTGAGTCACAGATGACTCAGGCTTCGAGCCCGGAAGAAATGGAAGAGGAACATTGTAGGGTAAGAAATGTTGACCAGGTTTTGGATGGGTTGAATTTGGGCTGATATCAGTTCACTGCCTGGATACTTAAGGCCAGCAGTTGGACTTCACAGCAGAAACGAGAAGCACTGGAAATGAGGGGGAGCTCAGGGCTTGCAGTGGGGTGTGCAAGCACTTGGGCACTGGAGATTCTGCTCACAAAAACCTCTCTAACGCCTCTGGGGTCGTCCCAGGCCCAGGGTTGCCCAATGGCAAAATAAGAAGGGATGTTTGGAGCTCAAGGGAGCAGTCACTTTAAAAGGCTGTGTGAGAATTCAGCAATTAGGGAAGATTTATGCTTCAATGCCATATCCTTTGCATGCAACGATGTGTCTTCTTATAGAAATTTAATGTTCAAATGGCATCCTGGCAGGTGAAATTTTAAAATGGAGATGAATCCAAGCAGGCCATTCCTGATGCTTATGAAAAAGCTTCAAACCCCACTTTAAAATCAAGCTTCTCTGTGGTTGGCTTTCTCTCCCTGCCTTGGCTTACTCTGTAAAGAGCAGTGTCCTTAATTCAAGGAGCTTTTGTCACATTTTTACAGTTATTCTGTGGAGAACATGAGAAAGAGAAAACCAAACTTCTGTTTTTAAGGACTTCCCAATGTCATCACAGAAGTCTAGCTCACAAGGCTTTGAAAAGTTTATGGGAAGTGTGAATTCCATTTTTGGTTAATATTTTGAAACTCCCCTGTACTTGCAAAGATATTTCTTTCTTTTTTTTTTTTTTTAGATTTATTTACTTTTATTGTAAAGTCAGATATACAGAGAGGAGGAGAGACAGAGAGGAAGATCTTTTGTCTGAAGATTCACTCCCTAAGTGGTTGTAACAGCTGGAGCTGAGCTGCAAAACCAGGAGCCAGGAACTTCTTCTGGGTCTCCTACGTGGGTGCAGGGTCCCAAGGCTTTGGGCATTCCTTGACTGGTTTCCCAGGGCACAAGCAGGGAGCTGGATGGGAAGTGGAGCTGCTGGGATTAGAACCATATGGGATCCCAGTGCGTACAAGGCGAGGCCTTTAGCCGCTAGGCTACCTCACTGAGCCCACAAAGATACTTTCTAATATAACAAGTAGCTGGCTTTTTGGTTTTTGTTTCTTGTTTCTCTTTTTGGAAGAGACAGAATTTGAAGAGGACCCTGAGGTGGCTGAGTGCTCAGAAGCAACAACACCAGTGACCGTAGTACGCCTTCCAGGGATAGGGAACCTGTTCTCTGCCATGGACCAGTTGGTTATACGTCATTTAGTCCATATAAAATTATCAACTTGAAAATTGCCCTGGTATAGATTTATTGAATTCTGAATCCCACCTGCAGTTGCTTGGCAAGGCCTGATACACAGCCTGTGGGCTGATGTCCCCCACCCTTGCATGGTTTTAGCACATGGGGAAAATGGCAGGTAATTTTAGTCAGGCAGAACTGGGCTAACTTGAGGAGGGTGCTATTTAGATCGGTTGTTTAGGTTGCAAGTTCTGGAAACCAATTTGAACAAGCTAACTTGCCAAAGCACAACATGGTGATCACATTCCAGATTCTGAAGGGTAAATCCTGATTTCACTCCTCACTGGCTGCAGAGCCACGGCAAGTTCCTTAATTTCCCTGTCCCCCAGTTTCCTCAGATGTAAAATGAAATAAAACAAGGGGAAATTGCATAAAACAATTCATGGAAAACAGTTAAAGCTCTACACGGCACATATTAAATGCCCAATGTCTTGATATGCTTTGTGTTGCTATGATAAAACTATTACACAGGACAATGCATAAAAGAAAGAGGCTTACTTAACTCAAGGTTATAGATGCTGCAAAGCCCAAACAGTGTGGCTCTGACATCAGCCATGGACCAGCTAGGCTGCATCATGCCATGGTGCAGAAACTGAAAGGAAAACAAACATACACACACACAGAATGGGCCAGCATGTGGGGCGGCCCCGATTTACAACAACACACTCTCTCAGGAGCAAATGCAGCCCCCGCTAAGGGATTTATAACCCCCCTCCCTGGCCCATTCTCATCAGACAGCATAATCCACTCATGAAGTGGAGTCTCTGTGGCCTGATTAGTTCCCACCAGGCCGCACTTTGAAAGGTTCCATCACCCACCAGGGGGCCGTGCTTCCAGGATGGGAACCCTGGGCATATCCAAACCACAGCCTTCAGGAGGCTTTATCTTTTTTGTTGATGATATTGATAATGATGATGATAAAGCAAAAGAGAATTTAGTCATTTTCCAGAATATATATGTACTTATTTATTTGAAAAAACTGTAGACAAAAAGACAGAGAGAGATACACAGAGAAAAAGAGATCTTGCATCACTCCCCAAATGACTTCTACAGCCAGATCTTGGCCAGGCTGGAGCTGGGAGCCAGGGACTACATTCTGGTCTCCCACATGGATGGCAGGTGCCTAAGCACTTGGGCTATCTCCAACTGCCCAGGCGCATTTGTAGGAAACTGGATCGAAAGCTGAGCAGCAGCCCCTGTGCAATAGCCTGGTGGCTAAAGTCCTCACCTTGAACGTGCTGGGATCCCATATGGGTACTAGTTCTAATCCTGGCAGCCCCACTTCCCACCCAGTTTCATGCTTATGACCTGGGAAAGCATTAGAGGATGGCCCAAAGCCTTGAGACACTGCACCCATGTGGGAGACCTGGAAGAAGCTCCTGGCTCCTGGCTTTGGATTGGCTCAGCTCTGGTCATTGCAGCCACTTGGGGAGTGAATCATCAAAAGGCAGATTTTCCTTTCTGTCCCCCCTCTCTGTATATCTGACTTTGGAATAAAAATAAATAAATCCTTAAAAAAAAAAAAGAAAAGTTGAGCAGCCAGGGTTCCAGCTGGCACTATGATATGAGATGGCAGCTTCATGAAGCCCAGCTCAACTCACTGCACCGCACAATGGCGGCCCGGGAAGAATTTTCCAGTTCCCATGGGATTCTACCCTTTTTAGAGAATAGACCATGAAGAATTTGGTGCCTGGAGGAGATCTGGTAAAGTAAAAGTAAAAACAAAGAGTCAGTTCAGATGCTTGGATTTTGTTTTTTTAATGTTGTGAAAAAATATCTGATGAAGAAATAAAATAGGGGTTAGTTTGTGGCACAGCTAATTAAGCTACTGCTTACAGTGCTAGCACAAAGAAAAACCACAGCTGAAATGTCATCACTGGCGAAACCCATTATTACACTGAGCCTTAGAAGTGGGAATATTCCTTGAGATAATGTAGTTATTCATTTTCTAACAAATATTTGAGTGTCTACTCCATGTTAAGTCCTAGGCTTATGACAAAAGATAAAATCCTGCCCGCCAAGGAAAGATTTATGGTGAAGGTACAGTCTGAGTCACAGGCAAAAAAAAATGTTGCTGGGAAACTCATGGGATCCTTACACTAGGATTTCCAGAGAGCTGGGTTTGTACACCAGATAGCTGCTTCCCTGCCCCCACCTCCCATCCCCTGCCCATCCATCCCCTCCTGGCAGTCACCCCCACCATACACTCACATCTCCTTTCTCGGTTCCCCTGTTCTCCCACCCTCCTCGCTTGCTCCATCTGTGGGAGTAGTCAGCCCTGATACTGACAAGTGAGAGGGCACAAACTCTCAGCCACTAAGCTCTCTGCAGTCCCAGACAACCACACCGCTCAAAGATATAACTGTGAGAGGGCTTTCCTGGTGTGTCTCAAGGTGTAGGTCAGAACACATCACGTGATAGCCAGTCATTCTCTCAACCAGCCTGAACTCTCCCTGGTACCTAGAATTCCCAGTCTTACAGAGGGTGTTCCCTAAACATTGCTCCTGGAGACAGGATCCCCCAAGTCCACCATCAGGCTGCTGCACCTGTAGGTGTCTGGATCTCATCAGCTCTGGATGGAAAGGGTCCAAAGAGCCAGAATTATCATTTGCCTGAAATTCAGGTGGTGCTTTTCATAGGAAAGTCCCCTGGGGACAGAGTATCTTCTCTAACACCCTTCCAGAGACCCTACAGCCGTTTTCTCATCTCTTAACGCTTTGTTTTGTTCCTTAGCCAACCTACACCAAACACATTTGGCTGGGATGGGCCATTCCTCTGGGCATTAACAGAATGCAGCTCTGCAGGCTGCAGAGCAGACTCCCTGCATTTCTAACCTGAATCATCCATATGGGATCTGTATTTGAAGAGGTCTGTCTTGATTTCCTTCCTTGCTGTCAACATCTGGAAATTCTTAATTTTTTCAACAAAGGAGCCCATATTTTCATTTTGTGCTGGATTCTACAAATTATGCAGCCAGGCCTGGGGGTTTTATCGTGGGTCTTTGGGACAGATTTGCTTGCACGTGGCTTTAGAGAGTCTTGTTTCTGAACTTGGCTGGAGTGTGAATCTCCTGACTTTTGGGCCAACAATTGACACATGAATGCTGGCTCCTTTTCTTACTAGCCTGTGATGTAGAATGTTTTCAGTCTGTCAACTCTTCATTTGTGAATCAGTGATAATTCTGCCACAGACTTATAGGCTTACTGAAACGAGAGGATATGCATGCCTTAATATATGCAGAATGTGGGGTCCAGGCAGTGACACAGCAGGCCAATCCTCTGTCTGCCTTGTCAGCATCCTAATAAGTACTGACCCGTGTCCTAGCTGCTGCACTTCTGATCCAGCTCCCTGCTTATGATCTGGGGAAGCATCATAGGATTTTTCATGTCCTTGGGTCCCTGTGCACATGTAGGAGGCCCAGAGGAGGCTCCTAGCTCCTGGCTTCAGAATGGCTTAGCTTTGTGACGTTTGTGGTCATTTGGGGAGAGAACCAGCAAATGGAAGAGTCTTCTCTCTATCATTTCTTCTTTCTATAAATCTGATCTTCCTTTCCAATGAAAATAAATAAATCTTTTAAAATAAGTAAATAGTAGAGACAGACAATAGTACAAAGTCCAGCAGCTTATTGTCTACCATTGTCTATACCTACAATGTCATAATACACTTAAATAGCAGAATAATGAACTTGTAACTGTTGCTAAAGAACAATACTATAATAATGGCATAGGGGAAAACAATGGGGGGAGGGGCAATGGGAGGATTGAAGGCGAAATCCCTGAGCCTATGGAAATGTATTATGAAATATAAAAATATAAAATAAATAAATAAACCTTTAAGCATATGCAGAATGTTCAGAATGGTGCCTATGACATAGAACTAAATGCAACATTAGCTGTTTTGATGGTGTGGATATTGTAAGGCCAAATTACTTTGCATCTTACCACAGTGGATCTTACACTTGACACTGACTGTGGAATTGCATGTTCTTTAACAGTCTCTGTTTGAGGAAATTCTCATTTGGGTACTGGGAGCAGTGTGGATGTGAAGAGAAGAGCCAAGTTCGTTTTTTTCCTGGCTCTCTAGCAGACTTGCTTGCTGGCTCTCATTTTTCCCTAGCCTCCCTAGATGCCCACTGACATACAGGGAGCCAGGGATTCCCAGAATGTGAGCCTGGAGCTCCGGACAAGACGATTTTAGGTGCCTCACAGGCCCAGCATATGCACGTTTTATAACCGTTTATCTACTTGTTACTCATAGGGAAGCCTCCTTTCAAGGTTGACTAGTTTTTAATAACTCTCACATTCTTGCTAATCCCCCTTTCTAACAAAGAAAAGACAGGGCTGGTGCCATGGCATAACAGCTAAAGGCGCTACTTGCGGCACCAGCATCCCATATGGTTCCAGTTCAAGTGTCAACTGCACTGCAGTTTTGACCCAGCTCCCTGGGAATACACTCAGGAAGGCAGCAGCAAATGGTTTAGTGTGCCCATTTGGGAGACCCAGGCAAAGCTCTAGCTTCTTGCATCAGCTCAGTCCATAGCTGTGGTATTGGGGAATGGATGAGCAGATGGAAGATGTCTTTCTGTGTCTCCTTCTTTCTCTCTCTCTCTCTCTAACTCTATTTATCAAATAAATAAATACACCTTAACAGAAAGAGAAAGAAAGGAAAAGATCAACTTCCAGTTCCTTGCCTTTCTCTCTAGGATTGGTTTATGATAGGGAAAATTGACTCTCCACTTAAAGTCATGTTTGGCAGTTTCTGAAGGGGAGCAAAACACCATGCAAGAGAGCCTGACAGTGCTTTCAAACAGGCAGACATCCACGAAAAAACACAGAAGCAAGAAAAAAAGTCCGAGGTCAGTGAGAGCCAGTTCAGGTCACTGAAACCCCATTCAACTTCAGCATCTCACATATCATTTTCATCACCGAAGGGTGAGATGGTTTATACGCTCATGGAAGTGGCAGGAAAAACCAAGAAAGGAGAATGCTGAGCCATGTCTGCCAAGATATCAAGCAGTTACAGCAACAGGAAGCATAGCCCGATTTAGCACAGGCCAGGACCTCTCTAGGGAGTTCTCCCAGACACTGAGAATGGTCAGAGAGGAAGTAAAGAAAGGGGATTTGGGGTATGAAAACAAACACACACACACGAGACACAGCTGGCAACTCTGCAGGCTGTAGAGTTCTCACATGGCTTCTGTAGACATATTATTCCCACATTTCATCATCTGTCCTTTGTGTTGCATTCCCACAGCCAGGCAACAGCCGAATGTGTCTGGTGCCAATAGGAGGACTTGGCCCGGAAGAAGTAACTGTAGCAGGCTGCTGACATCATTCCGCCTGTCTCTATGGCACCAAGTAGATCAGCAAGTCAGCAGTTTCCTTTTAAAGAGTGCTTGCTCAAGTTTTTTGTTTGTTTGCTTTTGGAAAAAAATAAAACAACAACTTAAAGAGTGGAAACATCCAAGGAAAGCCTGGATACGTGGACTTTGGCAAGGTAGCTGCCATCTCTTGGTGCCCCAGTCGCATGCCATCCGTTCCCTGCCCTTCTGTGGCCAGCACGGAGCATGAAGGAAGAAGAGTTAAGTCTCACTCTTCACCTGGACTGCAGGTTCCTGAAGTGTCCCCCACCCCACCCCACCCCTGACCCCCCATCCCTGGCCTTGTCAGGCCTAGCCTGAGCGGCATGAGGAGGGGAGCAGTCCTTCCAGCCTCCAACCCCCCTACGCACTGCACTGTCCATGGCAGGTCCCACAGAGGGCCATTGTACATGAAAGGCGTCCTTGTCTTCCAGTCTCTCCCAGCTACCAAGCTTGAACACACCGACCCTGTGTCTTTCACCCATCTGTGGCTGTTATAGGTGATTGACAAAGGTCAAAGTTTGGGAACTGCACCAAGAAAATCCTCCCACATTCCTCCTCCCCTTGCCATACTTCCAAATAGCCAGAGAAGGCCATGGGAAGGACAGTGAACAGGGCCATCTTCCCGCTCTCCCAGCATCCCTTCTTATTGGCCCAGGAAAATCTTTTCAGTTGTGATTTCAGTGCAGATCATTTAATTCCGATGTGTTCTCCAATCCCACAGCCTACAAGTCTCATTTGGAGGGGGCATGCATGTAGCAGAATATTACACTCCAAAGAGACAATGAAAGGACTCCAGTGACCCACCAAGTTTTGTTACAAAGTGTTCTGCTCCTGCTGCTCTGGATGCCCTCGGTCAGGAGGCAATGGCAGCCACACGTGGAAGGGGAAGCAAAATGCTATCTGTGTCAGGCTCTCCACGCTGCAGTGGGAACCACATTCTGTAAAACGAGTCATTCCTCCCCTCCACAGTTGGAAAACAATCAAGATTGTGGCCTTCCTCCTTGGTATGAACCATCCAGAATAAAATACACAAAGAGACATCCGTCACTGAAAGTCCTTGAGGGGAGGAAATCCAGGGAGCCAGGTCCTGTTCAGGCATCTACTCTTCACAGGCTATTTTCAGCTCACGGAAAGCAGCCACGCTGGCCTGTAAGGTCACTGGCTCAGGTAGGCAGACTGTCTTTTTACTGCAAGAGAAGATAGAGAAGGTGGGTTCTTGGTTGCTCATGAGACAGCCCTGGGAATCACGTGGCTCTTTTGCTCCTGTGATGGCCACTCAAATGAATCTGCAGTGAGTTCCCATAGATTGCCTCCTGCCATCACGTGCTTTGACAAAAACACCTGCCAGAGGTAGGACCCTGGAGGGGTGGAATCCCCATCCACACCCATCAATGTGACCAGTGGAGGACACATTTGAAGTGTGTGTCCAGGAGGAGGAAATACACAATAAGAAAAAAATTGTTCCAGTGGAATCTCACATAGAAAGGTGTCCAGCACAATGGCTCAATTAGCTAATCCTGCCCTTACAAGTGCCAGGATCCCATGTGGGCAACAGTTCGTGTCTCAGCTGCTCTACTTCCCATCCAACTCTGTGCTTGTGGCCTGGGAAAGCAGCAGATGATAGCCCAAGGCCGTCCAGTACCCACATGGGAGACCTGGAAGAAGCTTCTGACTCAGCTCCTTCCATTGTGGCGGTTTAGGGAGTGAACCAGCAGGTGAAAGATCTTTCTCTCTGTATCTTCTTTTTTCTGTAAATCTGCCTCTCAAATAAAAATAAATAAATCTTTTTTAAAAAATAGAATATACAAAGCAGGGTAAGTGGAGGGTCTTGCATTGACGTTGGCAAGGTGATGAGGAGGGGAGGCCTACAATATTTGGCTTTCTTCCTAACATTCCCAACTCATATAGTGCTGCAAAAGGCCCGGGAAAACCCTAAGTCTTTGTCATCTCTTCCAGGATGGTTACCACTGTAAAGAGACCGGGCTGGGGAGCAGCTGCCTAGTGTGTGCAAGTCTACAGTCAGGCCTGGGACTCACCTGTCATGCAGAGGCAGAAGGGAGGTGCAGAAGCTTCCCACAATAGTGCTTGTCCGATCTTTTTTCCACATGCCCCCGGAAGCCTGAAACTTGAGTTTCACCTGGTTTATCTGGCACTGTGGATTGGGGTGGGCTAGGATTCCTCTCCCCTGGGATTGCTGCTTAGGTCTGCAGCAGGAAAGAAAAAGCCCATGGTTATGCAATTTGTGCCTTGGTGATCCCGTGCAGCTCTGTAGATAACACAGGATGGCTGCCATATGCAAGGCAAACAAAGTGCTTGGAAGTAGGGACCACAATCCTTCATGTCCCCCTCACCAGTCCCTCTGCCCACACGCTCACAGCTCTGCACACAATCCAGAAAAGCTTGATGACTTTGGAGAAAAAAATAAATGGACTCAGCAGCCAAATAGTAGATGCTAGGGGTTCATGTCTGGAAGCTTCTCCCTCATATCTGGAAACATGACCCTCTTTCTTAAACTTTTCACCTTCAGGTTCAATCAGCTGGAAGTAGAAGCAGTATTTCAAGACCTCCAAGTTCTAAGAATGTGGTGTGAGGACCTAGTGTTGTGGCACAGCAATTTAAGCCACTACTTGCAACACTGGCATCCCAGAGCGGAGCATGGGTTCATGTCCCAGCTGCTCCATTTCTGTTCCAGATTCCTGCTCATATGCCTGCCAGCACTACAGAAGATGGCTTAATAACCTGGGGTCCTGCTGCTGTGTGGGAAACCAGGATGCAATTCCTGGTTTCTCACCTCAGCCTGGCCCTGTATCCAACATTGCTGCCATTTGGGGAGTGAATCAGCAGATGGATTTCTCTCTCTCTCTCTCTCTCTCTCTCTCTCTCTGCTCTCCTCTCTCCTCCAACCGTTGCTTTACCTTTCAAATAAATAGATACTTTAAAAAAGAATTTGGTGCAAAGACTGGATATTGTGCTTTAAGTTAGATGTGATGAGTGGGCACACACAGGAACAAACCTGACCCTAAGGCCAAACGGAGATAGACTGGAACCTAGATTATGTTTCCTCCAGCTGTGTGGCTTCAGGCAAGCTCCAAAGCCAGCAAAGGGACTGTGGAGTTACGCTGATCTAAGTAAACATGCTGGTTTCCCCACCTGCTGTGAAGAGCTTAAATTATGGGATACATTTTGCACACACACTGACTTTAGCCTAGCAGATTCAGATTGAAAACAAAATCCGGGTCTCTCTCTTAAGCCCCATGTTGGCTTTGTGCTCAGACTCCTCATCAGTTGGCAGTATTCAGGCACAACTTGGGACAGAGACCACGGGAAGGAGGGTGTGGAAGATGAAAGTGAGGCAATGGTAGAGGGAGGAGTACTATGTCACCAACCTGCAGGTGCTTCCCAAAGGGCTGTGGGAGCCTAGACAAAGATAAGAAATGGTGATACCCCAAAGTGCAAGGAAGACAGCAGCTGTGAATACCCCCAGGCTGAGCACAGTCCTGGCACTCCCAGAAAAGCCCTGAGGAGATCATTGAAGGTGGGGCCCCAGGAAGGAGCCTGGAGGGGCAATGTGAGGCAGGAGGGAGATATGAGCTGCTGGGCCCTGGGCTGGCCTGGGGCCCCTTGCGCTCCTCCCTGGGCTCAGAGGCAGCAGTGCCTCGGCACAGCAGGCTGGGGCCCATCCTCTCCACCCTGGCTTCCCCTCTCTGTCTGGTTGGTACAGAGTGGGACTTGTTCCCTTTGTAGCTTTTTACTCCAGAATGAGTCACACACTATGTTTGTTCTTTGGAGGGAAGAGCTGCATAACTGGGTTTAAAAGCTCTTCCTTTTTTTTTGTCCTTCTCAGAAGTGTTTTGAAATACGTCAGATGGAAAAATATGATGGTTGCCTTTGGGAACTTGCCTGGGTCAAGGAACTTGTAAAACACAAGGGATGTGACATTTGCTTTCAGTGAATGGTTTGGGCTCTGGACCTGGGTAAATCCTCCAACTAGAAGGAAATCTTGAGGTTGCAGAAAGGAGGAAAGAGCCCTTAACTTTCTCCTCCCACCCCCAATTTCTGGTTTGTAAGATCGAAATTTAAGGAACTGAAGACAGAATCTGGTCACGTGGGGGATCACCTTTGTCACAAAGATCTCCTTTGGGAGAGCGAGGCACTGCTCCAGGAAGCTTCCAGTGGCTGAGTCACTGTCCACTGGAGGCTTCAAATCAAGTCTGGTCCCTCCAGCTCCCGTGCCTAAATCTCTGCCAACAAGGGAAGGAAATATCCAGCCCTAGCTCCAGGCATTGGAACCACCCAGCTTCAGGCCCTCCTGGTGACCAGTTGGGCCTTTACCATGCACTTGACATGCCACCTGACCTTGTGCCTTGGGTTCAGATCTGATGCTTCCCAGGAACAGGCGTTCTCTGAGGCTTAGGACAGTCATCCCCAGTCTAATGACTGAGGACCTTCTATTTGCTGGTGATATCCATGATGGCCCGTGCCTGAGTTACTGAACACTGTTTGCTGTTGAGGATCTGATTGCTTTGTCCTAACCACTTGTGGGGACACCCATGACTTCTGCATGCCTTCCACATGTACTCCCATTTGAACACATTGAGCTTGGACCCAGCACTGACCCACTGCTGGGACAGTTCACCACTGTATGTCGTAAATGGCTTATATGTGCTGCCCCCAGCTCCACTGGCAGGACAAACACGTTAACAGTCACATGGTGCCTTATATGGGATGGCCTTGCATGTTTACAGGTAAAATGAAAGGGCAACCACTAAGCAACAAGGCCAGCCATGGCATACACTTACGTACATGGTAATCTTGATGGAGGAGGTGCTGTTGCTGCTGAGGAAGGTGACTTCCAGGATGGTGTCTTTTTTTCTTGGCTCCTGCAAGTGGAACTCCACAAGGCTGTGATGCACTAGAAAAATCAAAGCCACAAGGTAGAGGGGATATTCAGCAGAAGCCCCACTGAGCATAGTGTGGTTGGGAATGGGCTGTGCCTCGCAGCAGCTCTGGGCCCTGCAGCAGGTCACCCAGCACCTTAACTGCTCACTACCTCAAGAGTCAACCAGAGAATCCCAGAAGACACACTCAGGTCTGAATGAGAAGTGAATGTGCTCTTATTCATAACATTATTAGGGAAGGCTCCAAGCCAGGAAACATTCAGCAAGCGTTGGCTTAGTATTATTTATTCGAAAGGCAGTTATAGGGGGAGTAGGAGAAACAGAGAGTTCTGCTGATTTACTCCCTAAATGGCCACAATGGCCTGGCCTGGGCCAGGCTGAAGCCCAAAGCCTGGAACTTCTTCCAGGTCTCCTATGTGGATGCAGGGGTACAAGCAGGTCCATCCCCTGCTGCTTCCCAAGGTGTATTAGCAGGGGGCCGGGTCAGAAATGGAGTAGCTGGGACTCATCCAGCACTCATACGGAATGCTGGTGTCATAGGCAGAGGCATAGCCTGCTACTCCACAATGCTGGCCACAATTATTGTTTGTAACACTAGAAGGTACCACCCCTCCTAGTCAGGTGATCTTATCAATTGATATGAGCTTGAAAGAAGAAGAAAGGATCTATCACACACTGCTGTTGTTTGAATGCTTTTCTCCTCCAAAATTCATGTCAAACAGAACCCCTAGTGCATCAGGATGAGATGGGTCCCCAGGGGGGCAGGGTAGAGTTTAAGTCCACAAGGGTTCTGCCCTCATGATCAGATAAATGCTTTATAAAAGGGTTTGAAGTAACCTTTTCACCTTTCCACCTTCTTATTTTTTTTTTTTAATAAAGCAGCTCCTTTGTACACAATCACCTGCATTTTGGACTCCACAGCCTCCAGAACTATGAGAAAACAAATCTCTGCTTTTCATTCATTATTTGGCAGCATGTATTTTGTTACAGTTTCAAAAACAGAAGAAGTAAGACATGTACTAAATAATGAGTTCATAAAATGTAGCAATGCCACACTTCCCCTCATCATCCACCTGTGTTAAGGGGTGTTGTCTCATCCATGTGCCAACAATACAAACACTGAAAGTCGAAGAAGGATGATTGGTTCTCTGACATAGCACTCACAGTAACTCTGGTCTCAAGGGTTTCCCCAGGCTCCTTTCATGCTGGAAACGTAAGTAGAGATGACATCTTAGGCCTTTCCCCTACCTGCACTTTTTAATTGTCATATTCCCTGGACAAATATTGGGGGAGAATATGGAAGGGAAGCAGACAGACTCAACAGTGAGGTGAGGGAGGGCTGTGGTCCATGTGGGCCCTCTGCGGGGAGAGCTAGGGTTCAACAACAGGTTCCCAGGGGCCTGAGACTCATGAGAAGGGAAAAGAACCTGGGTGCTCCTCTCTATAGAGGAAAACATCAAATATACACCCCTTTTTTCTCCTGTTCTTAATTGCTTATGGAAGGACACAATTTGTGATGATGATAAACAAGGTCTGAGTGGACCCAGATATTTGCAGTGAGGAAGAAATGGTTAACTTCCATAAGTTTTAGGAATTTAATCCTCTGAGTTTCATTAATATATGGTATCTGTTCTTCCTTTGCTAGCAGGTATGATTGATCAGGGAGGTTTCCTAAGGTTCTCCTTCCATTTTTCTTCCTTTCCCTGGAAATTTCAGGAAAGATGGGAGAGACCTGACAGTGAGTTGGCATCTGTGCAGGAATGAGACTTTGCAACAGCAGCTAGAGTCCAGGGTGGTTGTCCAGGAGGATGGAACACGAGGCTTAGCCCTGTGGCTTATCAGCAGTGCCACCTTTCTTATGTAACTGAAATTCTTTGGGCTTTAGCTTTTTGTAAGTTCTCTGTAAGTAGTCACCCCCAATATCACCTCACAGGACAGTGTGGATTAAATGAGATAATGAAGAGAAGGCACTTTGATGGCCAACTGTTTTATAGGGAATAACTAAGACTGTCAGAAACAGTGTGTATCTGAAACAGTATGTGCCTGCTGGTGCATACCCATCAGAAATCAAGGGTGACTGCCATTGTTGGGAACACTGCTGGATCAAATGGGCCAAGAGTGCTGGCCAGGGCAGGGGAGGGGGTATGTCAGGGGTGTGGTGGCCTGGGAGAAGCTAGAATACCTAAACAGGTGCAGGCCCATAAAGAGAATCGTGGGCAAATTCCATCTGAAGAATGGAAGATTCAGAGCAGGAAAGCAAACAGGTGCTCATGATGACCTGTTTGTTCCATGACCCTCTATGCTTTGAGTTTCAGGGGGAAGTGAATGAGGAGTCACACACATCTTGGACCATTGTGGCTTCAGGAAGTTCCCTTGGCAGGGACCTTACTGTTTGTGCAGCTCCAAATCTTTCCTGCCCTGTACATTCATAGTTGCACAGACCGAAGGGAGCCCATTCAGACTGCCTCATAGAGAAGCCAAGTCCTGCTCCACTAATCACGATGTTCTCCATCAAGCTGGTATTTGGCGTGGTGCCAAGAGGTACCTGGGAAACATGGCCTGGACACAGCAGGACTCAGAAGAGATCCAAGAAGGAGTAGAGACAACAGAGGGCAGAGAAGGAGCCTGGAAGCTGGAGTCAGAGGTCCTGGCATTGAGGCCTAACTTCTTCTTCCAGCTGTGGAACCCTGGGCACATCACTCAGCTTTCGGAGCTCTCTCCCTCTCACACCCACCTCTCAGAGTTGGCCCATTGGGTGGGCTGATGTCCACAACAAGTGGATTCCAACCCTCGTTCCTATAACCCATGAATCTGTCTGGCAGGAAAGTAGGGGGAAAAAATCCCTCCCTTCAGCTAAGGGCTTGACTAAGGTAAGGGAATTATTTCTCACTGCGTTTCAGTTCCAGAGTTCTAATCATTGAGCTGGTGACTTCCTTTTATCCTCCTCACCACTGATTATTGATTTGTTCCCATTTTCCACACAAGGATCTAGAGATTCTGACTGGCTCATTACTTACTCCTGATCACATAGCTCATAGACAGAGATGTTGTGACTGAAAGCCAGAGACGTGTGGGCCCGGAGACTGAGCTCCAAGCTTCATATCTCTGGTGCCTTCTAGCACTCACCCGACTCAAGCCAATCAGGGCATCAGTGACAATGAGGGTGGCCATATCATTTATCATCTAAACTGACACAGTTTTATCCTGTCCTCTCAACAAGACAGGACCATAGGATAGCAAATGTAAGCCAGGAAATGCATCACCTTGGTTACATAATGCACACACCTGGGAAAAGACGGTCGTTCTACTTGTAATGTATTTCATGGATTCTAAACCCCATTGTCCTTCCACATGTAACATCTTTTACAGTCACTGGCATATTAGCATTCCTTCAGTGCAGTGGTGAGGAGTGACAGAGCATGGTCTGCTTGTGTGAAGGGAGAGGAAGGCAGAAAGTAAGGAGTGGCTCCCCTAGAGCCTCTGACCCTGGAGGGCTGACAGGGTGACAGATGGAGGTTGGGCACCAAGGAGGGAGCAAGAGGAGGGAGGCCAGAGTATGCTTCCAAACACCATCCTAAAGAAAACTCTCCTGGAAGGCTCATCAGTGGATCCGCTATCACTATTGTCTCCACAGCAACCAATTTCACCCTGAAATGGCTCTGAGACCAGGGGCTGTTGCCTTCACCTACTACGACATTTTAACCCCAGCCCTTCACCTCCCACCTTGACCACTACACTGAATGAAGACCAAGCAGGAGCCCTGGGTACTCACAGTTGGCTCAGGGGCAGAACTAAGTGCACACATTTGTCACACTCTGCTTACCACAGTATGGGGCCTTGGAAGTGGTCAGCAGGTAAACTCTCACTTCCTTGGGAAGTGGCTCTATCTTGATACCTTCTTGTTTTGCCAGTCCTAGAAATAGAGAAGCAAAGATATGAATAGGCTGAAGATGACATTTCAGGGTCCCACAGCACCTTGCTATGGCTTTCTTAATTCAGACACCCATTTATTCTACAGTCAGCTAGCCTGCAGCCTCCTTATGGGCCATAAGCTATGACGAGCCTGGGGATACCAGCGCCTCTGTGCAGCGGGGATCAGCATCCAAGCAAGAGATACATTCGCTAGGTCACATGGCCCCTTGTCAACAGATAACTACAGGGAATTTGAAATTCCGTCTTCAACCTGCACACCAATCTATGTAACAGTTGTCTTTCTGGCACTTGTATCCTGTGCAAGTATGTTGAGACTGAAGGCAAGTGGATGACAAATTAGGAGAGGGCATTTCTGGCAGAAAGCAAAGTTAGGGTAGAGATACACAGAGTGAGAAAACAACCCTAGCGTGTCCAGTGCTTGGGCAAGTATAGTGGTGGTGAGGCTGGGCAGATAGTTTCAGACTGGGCTATTCCATCTGGGGGAAATTAAGACAGAGGTTCAATGAATGAGAAATCAAGGCTGTCTTGTTATGAACAGTGAATCTTCCGTGAACAATCTGTCAGGCAGTATCCAGTTAATTCAAATGATCAACCACCGTCAGTGCAGTTCTGAGGGCAGCCAGGGTGGAGGGAAGTGGAGAGTGTGGGAGGGGAAAGTGGTATTTTCAGCACACGGGAGTTTTTCCTGGAGATCTTCACCTTGGACAACCCCGATGCACTTGCAGTAATGATCCGCCCAGGGTGAGTTAGAGGCCAAGGCCCTGGACCTTGTTGGAGTCATCCAGGAATGTGCCCATGTTGTCCAGCAGTTGGTCATCCCTCCAATGGGCATGCAGCCACTACAACCTCCTGCCTCCCTAGTGGGCACTGTGTGCCATTCTTGAAGAAATCCCAGACACACTGCTTTAGGGTTACAAAGAGCTAGAGAATAGCTGGCCTAACTGTGGGAAGCACCTGCTTGAGAGTAGGGTCAAGGGTTCTGGACGACCCCAGTGTTTCTAGTAACCTGCAACTGGACTCCCAGACAAGAGGCTGCAAGTGGGAAAGGTGTGCGGAGAAAGGCTGGCACCAGAGAGTGGTATGGAGGGTGAGGGATGGGTCAATATCTTTCTCTTAAGGCCAAAAGCTATCTGTTCCTTAAGACTTGGCTCAAATTCTACTCACTTGTGTAGTGTTTTATTTAAAGAGTTTAAAAGTGAGTATCTGCTTTGTGATAGTTCTGGAAATTAAGATGGCAATTCTCTCATTCAGTTGGACAACTATAGGCTCTTCAAATTCAGTAAGAGCAAACTTCTAGCACCTGTCCCAAACCTACTTCTCCCCCAGTGTTCCCTGTCACAATCAAGATGTCAGGGTCAGCTGGTCTCCTTCCCTCTCACAGCTCACACCCACTCATATGGACCTGATTTGTAAAGGGAAGCTGAAGAGGTGCTGTTTTACCTATCCTTGGGCAGGAAAGGAGAAAAGGGTTAAAGCAATCCAGACACTGTCCATCCAGGAAGGCCTTGTAGCTGCCACAGGGAAAGGCCACCAGTGGGCAGGAATTCTCCAGTGCGCTGATGTAGAGATGCACAGCCCTCATATGATCACAGATCAGATAACTGTAACCTGGATGGGGAAAAACCACAGCCAAGCTGTCCGTCATGACAGGTGGAAACTCCCTCCATGCCACTTACTGTAACTCTACTGAATTGTATATTACAGAAGGCTATAAATACATGGGATGTCCCCTGAGCCACACTTTGAACATATTAATGGGCCTGTTTATTGCATCCTCCCTTTCCCTTTTAATTTTCCTAAGATGAAAGCAACTCTGAGACTCATGTGGGTCACACAAATTCACTTTCATAAAATGGGAGCAAATTTGTAAAAAATAGACTTCTTTCTATAGATTGTACCTTCTTCACCATTGCTCTACAACCCAATTTTCATGTCACTGTACTCAGCTCAGCAATGAGATGCTCAAAGGAGTCAGCAGCAGCTCAGTCAATCACCAGCACCAGTGTGCTGAAACACTACACGGAATTTTCCAAATGTTCCAATTTGCTGAGCACGTGGCTTTGTTGTGGTGGTTTACGGTGGAAAAATCTGCCGTCACTCACACTGGCTGAGTTGGCTAGGTTAGACGGCCTGTGTTGAACAGAGTTAAGGACTCTCCCTGAACTCTGCCAATCCCTTCCTTGGACCAGCAGCTGAGAGCTGCGTGTTCCTTGCTTTGTCCCAGGATGGAGGCACTCTCCAAAGCCAAACTCCTTCCAACCACAATAGGGATCAGAAGCAGAGACAAACAACACCCCTTCTCAAATTGTGGTAAGAAGGAAAAAATAAAAAGGGATCAGCGAAAGCACTGTTGAAACCAAATTATTGCCTTCTGACTACAATCAGTGAAAAATTCATGAATTCTTAAAAGAGGCATGTTTTTGTAAAATGAGTAAATTTGGAAAACTAGGTTAATGATATTCAATAAATTGTCAAAAGAAGTCTTAAAATGCTGAAAATTTTTGTGAATCAGAAAAAAACCAAAAAAAATTAAAAAAAACCCACAGTATCCAGAAATCTGTATTTAGATTTTCTGTAAGAAATGTGAATATGTTGGCTATGTAAGAACACTGAACAATTCTTAATGTTTAGCTTTTGTTCAGCTTACTATGATGTAAAAAGTACATCAAAGACTACCAAGGCTTTAAGTTTATGGAAAATTGAAATTGAATTGAAATTCATGTATTTGAGGTATCTTAAAAACGCTCATGGAAAATTATATTTTATGAAAAAGTATATTGATTTCAATATTTTCACACCAAAACAAATTTATTGTTTTAAATGTTTTTATTCGTTTTTATTTATTTGAAAGACAGAGAAACTGGGGAGGGAACATCAAGTGAGAAATGGGGGAGAGAGAGATATCTGCCATTCTTGGTTCATTTTTTGAATACCTGCAGCAACAGGAGTCTGGGCGAGGCTGAAGCCAGGAATCAAGAACCCCCTGCGGATCTCTCACCTGAGTGGCAGGAATTCAAGTACTTGAATCATCATCTGCTGCCTCCAAGGTGCCTTAGCTGGAAACTGGATCTGAAGACAGAGGCAAGACTCAATCCCAGGAGCTTTAATACGCCATGTCAGTCTTACGAGTCACCTTCAACTGCTGTGCCACAGCATCTGCTTCCAAGCTTATCTTTTAATTCCATTCACAGATTTTTTTTTAAGAACTCTCATATCTTCAATGAACATATTCTCAAAGAATGTTTTTGATACTTAAATGAGAAACAGTATGGGGTCAGCATTGTGGCACAGTGAATAAAGCCGCCACCTGCAATGCCAGCATCTGGCTCAGGTCCAGTTGCTCCACTTCTGATCCAATGTCCTGCTAACAGCCCGGGGAAAGCAATGGCATATGGTCCAAGTGTTGGGTTCCTGCCATCCACATGTGAGACCTGGATGAAGCTCCTGAATCCTGGCTTCAGTCATTATGGTCATCTGGGGAATGAACTCGAACATGGAAGATGTGTCTCTCTTCTGTCTGTAACTCTGACTTTCAACATAAATAAATAACTTTTTTTTTAAGAGAAAGAGAGAGAAGCAAGTATATGCTTTATATGTGCTCAACAGGATATTCAAGAATATTATCTTGAAAACAACCATGAAGAACTTGTAAGGGTGGATAAATGTGGTGAAATGCTCACCTAGGAGACCCTTTGGCTAAATGTCTTTGAGCACGTTGACATCTGCTGTAATCAGGCACTGTACAGGACACAACCATGTAGGCTACGCCACAGATCAAGGCTCAAAGAAGAACAGTGAGTACTGGTTTCAGTAATGTTAGATCACAGCCAGATCTGATAAGTGGAGACAGCAGCTCACATGTGACACTGGCTTTCCATTTCAGGCTCTCCTCCTCTGGGATTCCTGGGCTCCCAAGACACCCTTCAGTAAGTGCTGAGTAAGGCCCATAGGACATAAGAAAGGAAACCATCAAGAAGAGCCCGTGCAGCCCACGCTGACTGACTCAACATGAAGACTGTTGGTGATTTCCAATCTCCAGAGTAGCCAAACACTAACTCTGACTTTCTGACCTGCATGAATGAACGTGGGACAGCCAGGTTGGTCCTGTCCTCCATTGACATAGTAGTCCACGTGCCCAACGGGAATCCGAATACCTAGGTCTGAAAGGAAATAGAACCACATTAACATTTTACTTCAAGGGAATATGATCCAGGTCCCCCAGCAGGATCAATCAGCAGCAGCACCCGAAGTCTGACCTCAAAAGCATCTCCCTGTGCCCAGCCCACCCCAAGGGCCAATGGTAGGATGAGCTACAAGTGAAGGAGCCAAAGTAGCATCACCTTTGCCTAAGGAAATGAAGGTTTTTTTTTTTTTAAGTCAATAAAGTTGGTACAAAGGAGGGTACTTCAAAAAGGTTATTGAAAATGGAATTAAAAGATTTCCTGAGGCCAAAAAAACGAGAGATTTCAATCCATTCAGTATTTCTTCAAATGCATTTTCCACAAAACTTTTGAAGACTCTTCAAATTTTTTGTCTTTCTTCAAATAATAAAGTAAGGATAAATAAATTCTGGGCCATGTTGCCCATCTCCTACAAATATTTTTGCAGTCTGCTGGCTAAGCAGAAATGCGATGCGATTACAAAGAGCTGAGTTGAAGATGGAGAGTGAAGTCCTTATCTTGTCACTGAAATGAGTCTCAGCCCGTCCAACAACGGCATCTCTGATGGAGACTTAGAATCTATCCTGGCTTCTTGTCTTCCCCTCACTCCCCATGCTCAATCCAAGACAAACCCAAACCTCCAAAATATCCTGGCATCTTGAATCTTTCTGCTTCTCTCTGCTTCTGCTAATACTTAGCCTTTGTTCAAACACAATCTCACCAAAATACCTGCTGCCTTTCCAGCAGGCCTCCCTGTGCGCCCTCCTACATACAGTTCGTTCACTGCAAAGGAACCATAGCAATCTTTTCAAGAAACCCAAAGTACTATCCCATTCCCACTTATCTAATGTGAACTTGCTGTCTTGGCCAACCTAGTCTGGTTCCCTGTTTTCCAACCTCACACTTTATTGTGCACTCTCTATATGGCGTCCAGAACAAACCCTGGTCTCCCGCATGGCTGGCTCCATATTTGACTATTGTCCACTTCTTCTCCTAGTTCTGCCCAAGCCATAGTTTCTCCAATAACACTACTGGAAGTAGATTCCAAATCCAAGCCACCCTGTTCTCATGTTGTTTATTCTGATCACAGAAAGTATAATAGTCTTGCTTGTTGCCTGACAAAAAGACTTTTGCTTGTCTTTATCCTGCTTTTTCAATACCTAGCACAGTGCCTGGAATAGAGTGATACCTAATAAATAAGTGTTGAATAAAAGTGAAAGCCAGCCCATATGGCTTATAAGTTCCACAAGAGTTAAGTACCTTCTTCAATGCCTGGTTCATTGCCATATTCTCAGCACCTGCTATGTAGTTCAGTAAATAATGCTTGAATAAACAGAATTATTATGACTTCTTATTACATCAGGAAAAGGTTCCAAGGCTGAAGGATTTGAGATGCTTATCACAGGTACCGAGCAACATAATAAATCACCTAGTTAACAAATTCAGGGATAGAAGTTGTTGTACACAGTATTGATGAACAAGGCTGGTAAATCTGGACAGAGGCTGGCAGATTTTGGTTTCCTGGGTATATGATGAGGGTGTGACCCAGGGTTGGTAGCATGACCTGGGGTGGAGGATGGGGGCAGTGAAGTTTCACAGAGGATCAATCATCTACGAGTCCTGGATGCAGAAACAAGTAAATGAAATGGAGCGTCTCTCACTTGGCCTGCATAATCTTCCAGGCCAGGGACGGTTGTTGTTTCTCTGTGTATCCATGACACTCAGCACAGTGCCTGACATAGAAACACATGGATATCTGATAGCAAACAGAAATGAGCAACCTCTTTTCCTGTTGGTCAGAAGAACTTGATTTGGTCACAGTGGGTTAGAAGTTGAGGGATCTTTTTCGGTCTCTCTGTGTTGGAACAGAGACTCACAAGCTCCACTAAATGAAAGAGCTGGGCTAGTTCTCTGCTGGTGTGAGGGAGGGTAAACCCTGACTAGCCTCTCTACTTGGGGAGTGGAATGCCCCCATCCCCTGGGGCCAGATTGACGTTCCCCCTGAGTCAGCCAGGCAGCAATGCCCTCTCTCCAATTGCTCAACACAAGGAGTTACATTGCAGAGTGAGATTCCCAACCGATCAATTTTGATCCACGAGGGAAAATTTTCATCTTGACAGTCATTGGATCAAGAACTGTCAGCCCAGACAGTTAGGCGACCTCCACACTATGTCCCAGAAGCAGTTCAACACTCCCACCGCTGCTCCAGCCCTCTCCTCGACTCCCTCTGCAGCCCCAGGAAGGCTGCCCCAGCCCCAGCTCACTGTCAGTGTCTGTGTGGATGGCTTCCACAAAGAGGGCATCTCCGGCATCCAGGCGCTCCTCCAGGCTGGCTCGGGTGTATTCGGGTCCAGCGGGATCAAGGCCTGCAGGGACAGACTAAAATCAGAGTCGCCTTTCCTCTCATGCATCCACTATACACATCTCCTCCAGTGAGGGGTCCTTGCCTTTCGGATCAGAGACTCCCCAACCAATACCCCAACTTGAGGTTGACTTCCTAAAAGATAGCCCACATGGATGTCTTTCCCAAGGTTCCCAACATCTCAATGACCCGGTTTTCCTAACTCTAAATTTTTCCAATGTGAATACTGGTGACCTTTGCAAAGCAATAATGATAATGCCATTTTTTTGAACAGTTACTTTGTGCCAGCCTTGTGCTGGGCAGCTATGCATGTTCCAGACTTTCCAACAAAGTGAGATGGACATCACTGGTCCCCTTTGTGAGTGTAGACTCCTCCCTGTCTCCCTCTCCTCAAAGAAAGCAGACTCCACCACAAAGCTGTGGAGAATCACAGAAAACTAGGCGAGCAAGTGGGGACACCAGTCAGGGAATGAAGGAAACCATTACTGAGTGAGTTACCACCGTGGGCAACTGGGTCTAACCTCCACCCCGGGGACCTCTCCACGGGCTTCTGTTAGAACTTGACTCAGAATGGCCCCGCTGGAAGGCCAGGAAGTTGAGCTGTTAAAACCACCGCTGATTGACAGAGGGTGCTGCTGAAGCATAAAGTTGCCCTTACTCTGGCCAGTATTCAACAAAACTCAAGCTGATTTCCACCCATTCTACACATAGATACACTGAGGCTCAGAAGCAAAACTAGGGCTCTTTCATTGATTACAGACCATGCTATGACAACACAATGCTGTTTTCTGCCAAAAGGACCCCCTAAAGTTTGAAGATAACAAGCACAATCCTGCCACTCGCCTCATGGGAAAGGGGCATTTCCAGGAGACCCTGTGTGATGCTGAACCCTGGGGCGGGGGGAGGAAGTGAGGAGGACCCTTACCTGTGATCCGTCCCAACTGGCCTCTGTGGAAGTGTCCCACCATGCCCCCCACATGGGCCCCCAGGCTCACACCAATGATGTGGATGGAAGACTCTGACACACCCAACGCCTAGAACAGACATTGATAGTGAGGTGAACTGAGTGACTGTTCCCAGAGGGGGAAAAGAGACACAACACTCTAATCCTTTTATCACTTACTCTCTTCATCACTTACAACACCCCCTACTCTAACCAGACCCCTTGCTTTCCTTGTGGGGTCCAAAGCCTGTGAATCATGACCGCAGCCACTTCCTCTTTGAATGGTGGCTAAGTGCCAGGCAACCTATATACACCATAGACAGTGCAATGATACATTGTACAGGGGAGCACCAGCAGGTTCAGTAGCCCATCTAAGGTCAGTCCTCTAATTATCAAAGTCAAGGTTTGTCCCGGAGATCCTCCAGGCCAAAGTAGCTCTGCTTCTGCCTTCAGTTGTCCTCATATGCTGCTTCTTTCTGACCCCTCCCTCCTCCACAAGCACCCCCAAGGTCACACCTGGCTCTTCTGCACCCACCAGGAGTTTATGGAGGAAACGAGAGATCTCCAGGCTGAGTTTCACCACGTTTTCCACAGCTGAGGGGTATAGACCAGTAGACCCGTAAACCCAGTCCACAGCAATCACGTTCGTGTCCGCTGCACTCAGGAGGACACTGATGAATTTATCAATCCAGGAAGGCTTTGTTCCTAATGCCCTAGACATAAGAACAAGAGAGGACAGTCACCTGCCAAGCCAATAGCCATGGAAAACCTCTATGAATCCTGAAGCTAAGAAAGAAGTCAAAACTAGGCAAGGGGATCCGTGAGATGTGACTCACACAGGGCTTGCAGCATAGGAAGAACTTAATTCCAGAGCTTCCAAGCCTTACACCAGCACAAGTGGAACATTCATGTTCAATGCAAAAAGTGTCCTTCCTTGCTGGTGGACATAACCCCATGCGTGTGTGTATGTGTGTGTGTGTCTGTGTGTGTGTGTGTGTGTGTGTGTGTGTACACTCCTGGATTTCAACTCCATCTCCTTATACCCAAGCACCATGATGCAAAGTATAAACGCCACAAAATAGAGGCACTGCCCTGCTCTGGTGTGTGCTATTTGTGGAAAAAAGAGCTTAGAGTTGAGGTTTGTGATCTTCATTTATTCATTTATTCATTCATTCACCCATTCATTCTCTTTACAGACACGTATTATAGACCTGTAGACCAGGCTGTGTGCTAGATGCTTTTCATGAAACAAAAGCAAATAAGAGACAGTGCCTACTCCCCTTACACTACAATGAGACTATTCTATCAACAAAAAACAAAACCCAACAAAACAAAAACAGAGAGAAAATGGTAGAAACATTTCAGAAAGCTTCCACAACAGTCCAGGATCAGAAAAGAAGTTTTATCAAAGGCTCACAGTCTAGGAACAGTCCGAGTAGGTGTTTGTGGACAGAGGCGGGCAGCCTGGCCCTGTGCCATGCATGGAATGTGATTTGGGGGATTTAGGAGCTGACAGAATACTCAGCCTGATGAGTCTGCCAGCCCTATTAGCTATCCCTGCATTGGAGGCATGTACTTAGGCTTGGATGGTAATGCAATCTGACGCAAGAGTGAAGAGTGACATCTAAGGAAGTGTAAGGGACAGGCCCTGGCTTCAGGGACCAGAGAGGGGAGCGAGAGGCCAGAGACTGGCCAGAAACTACAGTGCCTTTGTGCCTACTTTGTCATTGCAAGACCCTTGGATCTAGCTGCTGTGTGATGCGGCTGGCCCACGATATCCCTCTCCTCTCCGCCGCTGCCACTTCTCTCCTGGAAATCTCTGGCTTTTTTGAAAACATGTCTGAAAAAAAGGATGAGGCTTGATCTGAGACTTAGAGACAACATGTCACAGCCCAGCTTGGATCATAGGACCTCAGAAGTTCCGAAGAAGAACTGCCTCACTCCTGAGAAATGGTAACCTCTGGCATTGATGAAAGCAGTGCCCAGAATGGAAACTTCTTACATGGTGAAACCAAGGAAAGAGTGAAAAGGAGGAACTAAAACCCTGAGATAACCCTATGCTGCTATCCCAAGAGACTGCACGAAGCCGGTGACCTCACTGACTGAGGGAAATCACGTGACCCAATCCACATTTGAGGCAGGAATAGGCCCACTGACACCATGCCTTCAAGCAAGGATTCAACAGGGTATGGCTTGACCAGGGTCACACCTATGTACTGTTTCTGGATGTGCAGAAAAGAATGCACAAAGAAGTCGTGGATGGGTACGGCCTACAAGAATGAGTAACAGCAGTGGGCATTGCAGATCAATTCCCAGCATGGGACGTCTGCATGCCATATGGAAATGCAAGTTTGTACCCCAGCTATACCATTTCAGATTCAGTTCTGCTAACACATCTGGGAAGTAATAGATGGTGATTCAAGTTCTTTAGGTCTTGCAATCCCTGGGGGAGACCTGAATGGATTTCCTGGCTCTTGGTGTCAGCCTGGCCCAGCCCTGGCTTTTATTATTATTATTATTTTTGCGGGGAAATGATCCAATAGGTAGAACTCTCTCTCTCTCTCTCTCTTCCTTTCTCAATCTTTCTTTCAAATAAGTAAACATTAAAAAAAAAAAAAGACCGAACAACATCGTGTGTGTGTGTGTGTGTGTGTGTGTGTGTGTGTGTGTGTGTGAGAGAGAGAGAGAGAGAGAGAGAGAGAGAGAGAGAAACACCTGATTCTGCAGGAACTGACAGATGAAACAGGAAATCCATCCCTCTTGCTTCCTAAGGCATGGTGGCCACTTTATAGTCCTTAGCTGAGTAGACCCTACTGGCTGATTAGCTCCCACCTGAATCCATGAATAATTAGTTTGGTTCCCAGAGTGGCATTGAACCCAGAGCTTTGGATGTCAGTGCTTTCTTCTACTAGCTGCCCACAGCTGGGATCTGCAGGGGTGAAGAGAAGAAACTGGACTTTCAGGTTGGTGCCTCGGAGAAAGTTGGCGTTCTGGAAGTCAGCACATTTTGGCTGGGAGGTGGGAGGTGCATTCCCTAAATGAAAACAAAACCAGAAACAACCACAGTGAGATCCTGTGCCCTTAAGAGATATTCTTAGAGCGAATGAAGCAATGGAGACTTATGGACATAAGGTTGAATACAAATCAGCTAGCATAGTTATCAGCCACTCAACTGCTAAAGGCTGAATCAGTTTTGAAACTAAAAAAACGTGAGTACCTGCCATGCCTAAAAATAAAAATTCTAGAGAAGAACATGAATATTTCCCAACAAGAGGAGGTGAAGGCTTTTGTGTTACGGGTTGAAGTGAGTCTACCCAAAAATCCTAAACTCCAGCTTCTCCCAATGTAAGAATATATGGAGATATGGTCATTACACAGGTAACTAAGTTGGCATGAGGTCCTCAGATGAGCCCTAAGTCAATATGGCTGGTGTCTTAAAAAAGAGGAAATGCGGACAAGAATAGGGAAAGAGGATGTGGAGAAACACAAGATGAAGATGGGCATCAGCCAGCCAAGGAGAAAGGCATGGGGTAGATCCCTACCTCACAGTCCTCAGAGGGAACCAACCTTGCTGCCACGTCACCCTCAACAACCATAAGATAGTACATTTCTGTGGTTTCAGTTACCAAGTGTGTGGCACTTTGTTATAGTAACCCTCACCAACAGATTTCTAAAAAGAACCCTAGATAGCCAAGTGAGCATCTTCCCTGAGGCCAGGTTTGTCTTAACACCCCTTCCCAGAGGCTTGGAAGGGAAATATTTCAATTTAGCAAACTAATCTTCTAACTCAGAAAAGAACAACAGAGCAAATCCATAGTAGAGGTAGGGGAAGAAAAGTAATACTTGAGTTACATGAACAGAGAACCCAATGAAAGAACATGGTTAACAGGTAAGTCATTGTAGTTTTTCAGGTGTCCTGGCGATGCCTTTGGGCTCTTCCCTTTATCCCACATGCTACGAGGTAAACAAACCTTGTTACACGTATCATCGGAACGAAATAATCAGAACTCAACTATTCTCATCACCTACATACTTACCACCTTGATCCAAGCCATGGTTTCTCAAAATCATTCTTTTAGCCTGAAATCCTTTTTCACTTTCTCCACTCCTGCCTTTTTTATCCTAATTGCAATGCAATAACCAATTACCCTTTAAGAAAGTAAGTCAGATTTTACAGATTAAGCCACTGCCTAGATGTCAGCATCCCTTATTGGCACAGATTTGAGTTCTGACTATTATGTTCTGATCCAGCTCCCTGCTAATGGTGCCTAAGAAAGCAGCTGAGGATGACCCAGTTACCTAGGCCCCTGTCACCCGTGTGGCAGACACAGATGGAGTTCCAGCCCCTGGGTTTAGGCTTGGCTGAGCCCTGCTCCTTACAGCCATTTGTGGAAGAAACAAGAAGATGGAAGATCCCCCACCCCTCACCCTTTCTCTCCCTCTCTGCAACTCTGTCTTTCAAATACATAAATAAATGAACAGATGGAAGAACCCCCCCCCCTTCTCTCTCTCTCTCTCTCTGCAACCTTGTCTTTAAAATACATATATATATATATATATATATATGTATGTATGTATTTTTTTTTAAGGGGAAGCAAGTCAAGTCGTGTTGCACCTCTGGATCAGCAGCACTAACAGTGGACTACAAGGCCCTAAGTGACCTAATGCAGCCCCACTCTGGAGCCTTAGCCTAGTCCTCCTACTGCTGCCCCTGTTGCAGCCTTCTGGCCTGCCTGCTCTTCCTCCTGCTGGAATTCTCTGCCCCAGCTGTTCCTTCTGCCTAGAATGTACTTCCTTCGGTGTCTGCTTGGCTGTTTCCCTGCCTCCTTTGAGTCATAGTTTGCCCAATGCCATCTTGTTTGCTCCAACCTCCCTTTCAAAGTCATAGCCTGGTTCTACTCCTCCTTCATTCTCTCCAGCTTTCTTACTCTGATTCATTTATTTAAGTTTACTTTTAGTATGGCAATCACCGTCTCCTAATCTCCTTATCAATTTATTATACTGATTCTTAAACTATAGATAAAATTTACTATACAGTATTAAATCATATTATATTGTATTGTAGTTATGTAATTGTATATATTTTATTATTTATAAATACAATGTATTATACTGCATTATATTTTTTATAAGTGGAATTTATTACATTGGTTTCTCCCTACATAAGAATATACTGTTAAGTAAAGCAAGGATTTTCATCCATTTTGTTCACTCAGCTGTCTCAAATAGTGCCTGGCATGTAATAAACCCCAAAACTTATTCTTTCAAATGTTAAACTAGATGTACTTTTGATAAGACAGAGCTAGAAAAATAGAAGGAAGCCACAAGTAAACAATATCAGGAATAAAAAAGATATATAAATATTGACCACAGGATTTTTTTTAAACCCTAAAAGAAAAATATTTATATCAACCAAAAAAGACAAGTATTTTTCTGGTTTCTGGAAAAAACGTAATTTACCAAAATCTAGCCAAGAAATAAATAACAGAAAATCAGATGTAAAACTGTAATATAAAGGAATTGAAGCAGTAGTTCAGACAAATCCATTGAAAGTTCCAGGACGTAGGCAACTCTCCAGAGATGCACCAATCCTGTAATTCCCGTCTCATAGACATTTTTTTTTTGAGAATTCATTCCATGAGAATAACCCAAACTTCAAAAACTAGGCAGGCACCAAAGGCGAAAGAAAAACTAAAGGCAAATTTCACTTATAAACACAAATACCTTAACTAAAATAACAGCAAATTTAAATCCATCAAGGATAATAAGAACAAAAAATACATCATGGACAAATGGAGTTTAATCCAAGCAGAAAAGGGAAGCTTTAGCATTAGAAAATGCACTGTTACAACTCACAACTGGACAAATAAGAAAATCTATTAACCCACCAAAGCAGATGCTATTTAAAGAATAGTCCTTAACATAGCAGAGTCTACCAAAAGCCTGTGGCAAGGACTAGCCTTCCTGGGAACACATCAGAGGTTTTCTGTGTCTGCTGTTTACTGCTCCTATTAAATACTGTACCAAATGCCCTAGTCCTAACCAGTGAAACAAGACAACAAAATGTGACAGAAGTTACAACGTCTGAAAGTTCAGGAAAGTTAGCAGTATTTGAGGGGGATCACTCTTCCAGTCACTCTGAGAATGTACACTTGTAGAGATGTAGAGGAAGTGTCAGCCTGGGGGAAAGTGGAGGAGCCAAAATCAAGGTTTAATTCAAAATTAAAATGAAGCTAATCTAGTACAGATGTCTCTCACTTGCCATGGAGGATTGGTTCCAGGAACCCCCACCAAAATCCACAAATAACTTAAGTCCCTTATATAAAATGATGTGTTTATATATAACTTACCCACAAGCTCCCATATCTCTTAAATAAGCTCTAGACCACTTAAATATTTCATACAGTGTAAATACTCTGTAAATAGTTATTATTCTGATTATATAGTTTAGCAACGAACACAAGAATCAAAGTCTAGACATATTCAGCACTCGTTTTTTAGCATTTGCTACCCACTGTTGACTAAATGCATGGGTGTGGAGGCAGCATGCACTGTGAGCCAGACTCACATTAGAGGCCAAGATCATCCTTAATTTTGGGGTGGCAGTGACAAGGATGTTTTAAGAGACAGATGTTAGGATCCCAATAAGGTTTTGTTTCTTGATAAATGATGATTACCAAGGCAAATTCACTCTAAAAATCCATTCATGTATATAGTAACAATTGATAAATGTTTGGTATATACTGTACTTTAATGACATTTACTCAAGAATAAGTCTATAGTATACTATTGTAAAACTATGAGGGAAATCAGTGGCAGAGGAGGGAGTCTGGGGAGAGGTTAAGGGAAACCCCAGAGCCTATGGAATTGTATCATAAAATAAAAAATAAAATAAAATAAATAAGCATGTAAAAAATTTTAAAAAGCCTACAAATAAAATATTTAAACATCTAAAATAATCAGCTGTTTACAAAGATAGTACAACTGATAAAAAGATCATTAAATCATTAAAGTGAAAGTTGAAAAGAAGCAGATGTTCCTAATCTCTGCATTCCCCCTGCCCCACTCCCGTGTCTTGATGGATACTTTTGCTGTGAATGTAATTATACAGCCATTTGAACAAATGTTTTTAAAAATCTATTAAAAATCTATTGCTATAAAAAAATCTATTGCTATAGACTTTAATATATATATGTGTGTGTGTGTATGCTGGGGATGGCAGGGTGGCACAGCAAATCTACTCTTCCACCTTGTAACATCAGCATCCCGTATAAATGGGCACTGGTTCTAGTACCAAATACTCCACTTTCCGCCCGGCTCTTTGCCTATGGCCTGGGAAAGCAGCAGAGGATGGCCTGAGGCTTTGAGCCTCATACCCACGTGGGAGTTCCAGATGAAGTTCCTGGCTCCCAGCTTTGGATCAGTTCAGCTATGGGCAAATTAAAATTTGGGGAATGAACCGTGGATGGAAGACCTTTCTCTGTCTTTCCTTCTCCAAAAATTTGTCTTTTAAATAAAAATAAACAAATCTTTTAAAAATATGTATGCTAAGAATACACAGTACCAGGATAAAAATAAAGTCAACATAAGAAGTTATGATATAAAACCAGACTTGAATGATAAAATGGGAGGAGCAAGTCTTTGCTGGGGCAGGGAGACACTACCTGGGTGGCTGGCATGGCATATCAACCTGCCTGGGAGTTCCTGCACCTGCTCCTGAGCACAATTTCCTGTTAATGTGTATCCTGGGAGGCCGCAGGTGACAGCCCTAACACTTGGATCCCTGTTGCCCATATGGGAGACTCAGAATGAATTCTGGGCTCCTGCCTTTGGCCTGGCCCAGACCAATTTGTTGTGGAATTTTGGGAATGAATGTAATAGACAGATCCCCCTCTATCTCCCTCTCTGTCTCTCTGCATGTATTTCAAGTAAATTAAAAATTTAATGATAATATATAGAGGCAAAATCGAATTAGGAAACTGGTAATGAGAGATAGCTGTGGAAATAAATTAATACCATAATATCTAGCTCAGTAATGAAAGACTCTCTTAAAATAACACGCATTTTAAAAATACAGAAGATGTGGACAGGCTCCAATATTTATGTAGTAGTTGTTATCTAAAGGAAAAGAAATGGGAGAAAAAGCAGTACCTTGAAGAGAAAATTGCTAAGAATTTTTTATCTATAAAAATGGCATGTGTCCACCAGTCAGATAGAGCTTTGTGGGAAATAAGCACAATAAAAAAAATAAATAAATCCCCCCGGGAGCATGTCCCACATCGGGGACCCTGGGATGGTTGGTAGGCTGGGGGTGGCGTCTCCCCTTTTCTCTCCCCTCCCCCCAGATACAGAAAGGAAAAATAGAAAATGTGAAAGCAATGGTCTCACCCACTTTACTCTAGCCTTTGACCCTTCACACCCTAATCAAATATGTAAAAATAAAAGTTATACAATTAAAATAAATAAATCCATATTACGCAGATTTTAGTCACTGCAGAATGTCCAAGGTTTAAAAATACTCTTAAAAATTTCCAAATGCAGGCCTGGTGCGATAGCCTAGTGTTTAAATCCTCCTTTACATGTACCAGGATCCCATATAGGTGCCGGTTCTAATCCCAGCTGCTCCACTTCCCATCCAGCTCCCTGCTTATAGCCTGGGAAAGCAGTAGAGGTCCGCCCAAAGCCTTGGGATCCTGCACCCACATTAGAGACCTGGAAGAAGCTCCTGGCTCCTGGTTTTAAATCAGCTGAGTTCCAGCTGTTGTGACCACTTGGAGAGCGAACCAGCGGACGGAAGATCCTTCTTTCTGTAGCTCTGCCTTTCCAATAAAATTAAATAAATCTTTTTTTTTTTTAATTCCCAAATGAATTGCACAGCTTAAAACAAATGGATAATTTTCTGGAAAAATGTAACTTGTTGAAATCCACTCAAGAAGGAATGAGAAAGTCAAACACTACTAGCATCAAAAATTAAAATGGGGGGCAGGGACCAGGCATTGTGGCACAGCGGGTTCGGCTTCTGCTTACACAGCTGTTTTCTCCATCAGAGGGCCAGTTTGAATCCTGGCTGCTTTGCTTTCAATCCAGCTTTCCAGTAATGGGCTATGTAGGCAGCAGAAAATGGCCCAAGTGCTTGGGCCCCCACCACTTTTATGTGAGACCAGGATGAAAGCCTCAGCTCCTTTTCTCAGCTTGGCCTTACCTTGGCTGTTTTTGGCTTTTAAATTAATTTTGTAAAGGGAGAAATCTTGAAATGTGAAAAAAAAAATTGTCTTATTTATAAGTGCTAGGGGAAAAATTAAAATAACAGAGCGGTCGTATTTTTTACCAGATTGACAATAATTAAATCACACTAAATCTTAGTGACAGAGATGAGGAAGGGTACCCAGGACTTTCTCGTTGGGATCTGAGTTGTGCTGACCTCGGAAAGCAACTTGCCTACACCTGCCACACTGGCCAGCGCAGTCCTGGGAACCAGCAACTGCACTTTCAGAAACCGATCTTCAATTTTTCACATTGTAGCCTTTGTATAATAGAAAGACCTCTGAAAACAACCTAGCCAGACTTTGGTGACAATACACCAACAAATAAACTGTTATTTAGTTTACAGCAGAATAATTTGTAATTTTTAAAAAGGAGATCTGAAGCAACAAATGTCAACAGGCATTAGATCTGGTTGACAGAGAAATTAGCTATAAGAAAATACGTCATTATTTACTGAATTTCCTTATATTCTTAAAATATTTTATAATGCTTTTCAATTTACCAGAAAAGAGGAAAAAATGTATCAAAACGTTAAAATGTATTTGTGTGTGAATGGTTAGCTAAAGACAGTATTTCTTTTCTTCCATCTATTTTTGTGTGTTTTCTACACCTTGTGTAATGAGTCCGTTCACCTTTTTTAGACACTCAGAACTATAAACAGCAGAAAAGGGTGCTTGAGGTAGTAATCTCACTACCTAGCTAGTCTTAGGGAAGCAGGTCCAGAGAGGTAAAATTAGAAATCTTAAACTTTTAAACTTTCCTCCCCATAGTACATCTGCATGAAGGTGAATTCTATGCACATTTTCTTATGACGCTTTCCAGGAAAAACCTGTATACAAAAACAGTTATAAATTTCATGTATTAACATATCCCTTCGTATTATTTTTGTAATGGAAAATACCTAGAATTTAGCCAAAGAAGAGAAGAATTCTATTTTGCAAGTTTGACAGCACGGGGCTTGCAGACTACGTCAATTAAACTGGAACAAAAATCAAGCAAACACCCAAGCGTTCTGAGAAAAGGGAAGTGGTTGAAGGGAGGGGAAACTTGAGGACCTCTCTTAGGATACTCTTTTGTCAGAAGAAGGGGAGAGAATGTGTTGCGAGCAGTGACGTCATGCATCCCAGGGAAAGAATTGGATGGATGGGTTTCTCTGATTCTGGGATGATTTTTCCTGGGAATGTTTGCCCCAAAATTTAATGCCAAGGAGTTAGACAGAAATCTCCTCTTTTAAGGACTACTGGCATTCAAAGGTGGGTCTCTCAACTGTAGAAAGTGTTTGCGTCTGTCTGTGTGAGCAACACCCTCAAGCATTCCTCTGGAGCCAGGTTCCACCTGAATAATATTCCACTGTTCCTTCCAGATTTCCTTCTGGGAAAATACACACGTGCTAAGCGTAGGTGAAGGGAACCTGGGAAGTTTAGGGAAGCAGTATAGCCTTGGCAGATGACAAGACGCAGAGCTGAGTGGAGGACAGCAGGGACTCGTGATGACAGTGTGCCTCCAACCTCCTTACTGCAAAAAACCCGTTGGGACAGGGACGGCGAATATAAGCTCTATCTGCATTTCCTGTGCCTTGCACTACACATTTGCAGCTCCAAGTCCAGCCTCCTTTGGTGCTGGTTAAGGACACTCTGCAGATCACCAAGGTGCTCTATGATTGTACCAGTCAAGGCCTTCCTGAAGCCGTTGCAGAACATCTGCAGCCAAGGGGTAAGTGTACACAGTTTCCTCTATGGACAAAAGTCTCCCTTGTTGCTCGTTACCAATCTCAGTGGGGATGTGGCTCATCAAGATTCTGGAGACCTTATCACATGTCTAGCTGTGGACTCGGTGTCATAAGGATGTGCTCCCTACCCTTAATGAGATCACAGTCCAGCTGGAAACGGCCAACACAACACGCAAAAGATTGCCTTGATGTGGACACAGGGAAAAAGGACGGGGAGGGGGCCCAAGATCTTGACATTGAGAGAATCTGCACCGCAGGGGATGCCCATGTGCTGAGGGCAGTGAAGAGAGCCTGGGAGGAGATGAGGGCTTGGCAGCTTTAGTAGGACTTCAGGGTGCATGTTGAGGTCACAGTGGTTGAAGGTGATATGAGGACTGATCCATGAGTGCTGTGTGCCTGGGGGAGGCTGTGCGTGGTGGAAACATATGTGAGTTGTGAAACATATCCTGAGTCAGGATGGGGCAATAACAGTGAAATCTGGGGCCCTGCAGAGTCTCAGTGTGATTGTTGAGGAAACCGGAAAGAATCTGCCATCGTCATCCCAGAGGCTCCACCTGCAGAGCCAGCACCTCCTCTCTGCACAGAAAAGCACGGCCCAGGCCCCCTATTAGATGAGGGGAGTGATGAGCTGGTCTTCATGGACTCGCTGAGGACTTTCAACCAGAATCATATGAGAATGAGCTGGATAATTCCTTAAGAGTTAGCCTCATGGGGATGAAGAGAAAGGTAAGGGAACAACACAGATGGAAAATGTTTACTTCATTTGCTAAGTGACTAATTTTCACAAACAGATCAGAGGCGAAACACAAACAACCCACCCAGTAAGAGGTAAAGCACATAGGAAGCAAATGAAGATAGCCAACAGATGCATAAAAGTTGAGGTATAATTAATCTAATTATAATTTCATTATTCTAATTCATTTTATTATATTAATATAGATATTAAAATATTGGTATATAATGTATAATATATAGATATTGATTATATTCTATAATTATGTTATAGTTAAATTAATTTTAATTAAAATAAGAATGAAGACAACAATGCAATTTTGCCAATTCATTAATTTTGCTAACAGAAAAGGATTTCTGCTTCTCCTATGAAATTGATATTACCCCAAACATTTGCTATGACAAAATATTGGCAGAGAGGTAGGGAGAAGTAGGTATCCCCTTTTAACAAATAGCTGTTACCTTTTTGTAAGGTAGTTTTTTTCACATGTGCCAAATTTTTTATGAGATATAAATATTTTTAGACTTAGTTATTAGTGTTTAAACAGTGATCCAAAACAAGATAGCTCTGTGTGATTTGGGAGTATTTTGCAAATACCCATATGATTTACATAAAGAAGTGACACATTTGCATATCATGAAATCTTACTATGCCTTAATAACAGTGCCGATTTTATCATTTGTATATATTTTCATGTATGACTTGCAATTTGAAAGTGTGAGTCTTAAAATTTTCCATTTGTTTTTACTTCATCTCCATTACATGCAAGGCTGACAAGGAGTCTGTAAGCAATAAAGAGGAGAGGTATAGAATCAAATACTGGCTTTTCCAGGTCTGAAAAGAACCACGGTTTTCCATTTCAGGGCTGAATGTTAAACAAGTGTTGAAGAAAGGTTACTAAAGGCTTGGTAATTCCCATGTCTCCGGATGGAAAATACACAGCCGGGTGTGTGTGCACACAGCCCTTTCCCCCAGCCAGTGGGCACCAATGGTTGACTCTGACCTGTAGATGCTGGCCATCTCTGCCTCTACAACTCTACCTTTACCTGCCTGAGATAGGCTCTGCAGATTGGCACCTTGGTTTCACTGACATCTACTGAAACAGCTTTGATTGTGTGGCCTGGACCAAGAACGGACTTGGGGTGCTCCGGCAGGGACAGAGTGGGCTTAAAACCACAACCGCTTTGTAAGTAAATACACAGCAGACAGGGGAGCCCAGGGATGTATACTGTGATGGGGACTCCCTCTATCAGGCTGCGGGCTGGGAAGGGTTTGGTGGCTGCCCCCAGAATTGACTTGAGGTAAACTCTTGTCAGACCTGCAGGAAACAGCGCCCCCTTTGGTGAGGCTGGCCACTCTGGTCTAGTCATGCCCACTTCTCTTCAGCTGCCTCTGTCCCTAGCTCAGCACCCTAGGGCTCTGAACTCTCTGCCATGGCCTCCAGAGGACCCACACCGTTTTGGACAGGTAGTATGGCTGCAACGGGCCATCCTCCTGCTCCCTTCCTTGATGCGATTCTTATTTCAGGGCTCGAGTCATGTCACTCATCTCCCATCATGGCAGGGTGTAGCAATGACACCACAGCCTGTTCCATTTCCTTCTTCTCAGCAACCAAGGTCTTTGGTTTCTGCAATGGCGCCTGCAGGCCAGGTGCTGGGCTAGACTCTGAGCATCCAAGGATGAATAAGACACAACCACAACTGTGCCCTTGGGGAGCTCAGAGTCTGAATAATCTCGACCTTCACAATGCAAGGAGAAAAGCTGTGCCTGACATGGGTGGCTGTGAAAGCTTGTTCAGGCACCTAGCCAAGAAAGTGCAGGGGAGCCCAGAAGCTGGACAAGTCCGAGACGTCTCGGGTGATGAGGATTTCCTGGACAGAAGCGCAGCTGGGTACCTGCTGTAGCTGTGTTGCTCACATTCACTGGATCCCTTACTCATCTATACCCAATATCTCTGCCTCACTCCTTCACTAGCTTCTTGCTACTTCCTTCAGGCTGCCTTAAGACAATTGCTTCCTTTTTCTTTAGCAAATGTCTATCCCTCCCAGTGTGTCTGTCTGTCTCTCTCTCTCTGCCTATTGCTAGCCCATTTGCTTTCTAAGGTGGCACTTGTAAAAATGAGACTGACAACAGGAAACAGAAGCAAGGGGCCAGGTCTTAGATCCCCAGGACCCAGCTAACACATTCTCACAAGCTCCCTTCTCCTTCAGGGCATTGGGGCTGCGACCCACACAGGTGCTCAGGAACCAGAACAGCCATGACAACCCCATTTCCTCCCCTTCCTTCCGTCCAGGCCGCCATGCCTAACAAAGTCACCAGAGGCTCAGCCACTGCCCACTATCACACTGCAGACACACCGGCCATCTCACTGAGTCCTTATAGAATCCCCACTCTGCACAAGAGCCTCTCCAATTACAGGTAAGGAAAAGTCACTTTCTCCACCTTACACAGCTACGGAGAAAAAAAGCTGGGTTCCAAATTCAGTGCAGCCTGAGGCATTGTCCGTTGAACACGCTGCCTCCTCTAAACAGAGATTGGCCCAAGATTCAGTGAGCATCTGCTATAATCAGAGCAGATACTAAGCATCCAAAGAGAAAGAATCCCAAATCCTCACCTTCAGGGAACAAAGGATTGAGATAGGAGAGAGCCCACACTCAGCAGGTGGCACCTTTGAAAGCCACTCATCAAAGCACTCAAACATGTAAAAGGTGAACTTTGGAGCAGGGGACAGAGGTGTTGCAAGGGACACAGATTGCAGACATTACCCTGAGGGGAGCCTAGGCAACTCTGGGCAGAAGGGATGACACGTTCTAAGGCTGGGGAGTAAAAATTAAATGCTTTGTGCAAAAGACAGAAAAACAACCTGCTCTTCTGAGCAGAGGGTAGGGACCCTCCCAGGGGTGGTCTCCTGCTTGGTGGACAAGATAGTGTAGATTAGACACCAGCGACCTGCGCACAGGGTGTGTGCTCATTTGCTATTTTCAGCAAGTGGGAACTGTGGGCAGATTCTTCACCAGGGGAAAGATATAATGCAAATGGCTTCTGAGGGAAGTTGCTGTAGCAGGCATTTGTGGTTAGAAGGGACTAATCCTGCAGAGAGGGATGTCAACCCTGAACTTGAGCTGGACTGGCAGGATCAGACGAACAGACTCAAAGACAAAATTCATTCTAAATTTGAAAAAAAAAAAAAAAAAAAAGGACTGTTAAGATTCAGCATACCTTGAAAACCAGGGTTCCTTGATAGCGTGAATACGAACATTAACCAATTTACATTTTCTTAACTGTCATCCTGGCTTGTACAAGGTGAAGAGGATTGTAATGCAGGGTTTAGAAAAATGAGTCAGATAACCAAGGGGAAGTTCAGGTTTTGTGACCTGAGAAAAGAATCCTGCTTACCATCATTCCTATTATGATGATAGGGGTTTTTTTCCTTCTTTTAAATTCACCTTAGGAGAGGCCAAGGGCTTTTAGGGGACCTTCCAATGGTTAGTACTATGTAAGTGTATGGTTGGAGAAACACAGCCATTGACTAAGTTAGTTTCACCCAAGGCCTGGCCACCAACCCCATCCCCCACTCCCACATACCTGAGTTTGCGATGTGCAGCCACCAGAGGAGACCCCACCACCAGAAGCATCTCCTGCGGGGGCCTGGAGGCATTGCTGAGCTGCCGTTCCAGAGCTGATGCAAACAAACCTCTAAATGCTGCAGAGGTCTCCAGCCCCATTGCCAAGCACTCTCTGGGAGCTCGCTAATCATTAACTGGCCCCCATGACCGTACAAGAAAAATAAATTCTTCCTATTTGTCTAACCTCCAGTTTTCAGTTTCTTCTTCTCAATGAAAATAAATATTCGTTCCGTTTGTTTGTTTTAAACCAGGGGACACTGAAATATGGTCCTTCCGTTCTGAGCCAAACATGTCCAGGAAGCTAGTCTGTCCCACACCGCTCCCATTTCCCATCATCAAATGCTAGTAATACCCCAGGCAAGCTTTCATCTCAGAGAGGTCACTGACCTTGTTGAATTGAATTCTTAGTGAACATGGCTGTGGCCCTTCTAACTGGAGAGCAATGCCTTCCTTTTCATTTTTTGAATCCCTGGTGCCTAGCCCAAAGTCAAGTCAACATCATGGGTTAAGTATACATTTAAAGCATAGAATGAGTGGGAGGTAACATTTGCTTATCAAAAGCACTTTGCATTCCTAGAAATTTAGGGCTCCAAGTAAGTCCAGTCTCTGGGAAGAGATTGTTCAACTTCCTGAGTTCACAAATAAGGAAACTGAGTGATAAAAAAGAAAATGACCCAGAGAGATCCTACCAGAGGAAGCAGCTGCAATGGGCCTGAACCCAGAGTGATCCCTGTGTACCGTGGTGTCTTCACTCCGAGAAGTGGAGAAACCTCAGGATGCTATTTCCAGGCAGGTGATGGACAGAGGTGGGGTCAGCAGGACAAGGTAGGACAGGGCTGCTGCCCAGTACTTGCTAAATAGTCACATGCTGTCGGGAGGCAATCGCCAGCAGGATCACGATGGTTCCTCTCTGCCCAATAACTCGGTATTAGTGGCACACACAGAGAGGTCCGGCAGCTTGAACGAGGTCATGCAGAGCTGAGATTTAAAGCAGAACAAGTTAGCCCTCAAATCCATGCTCCAAACCACTACAGTGACCAGCGGCAAGCTCTGAAGAGGCAGTGATTTCTTGCATGGCCAAAGTCAAGCACAAGATGATAGTGGAGGGGCCCCACCCTCACTTCCGCCTCGGCAATGATCTCATGCATCCAGGTGGCTGGTAACAGGAAGGAGTGTGGTGATGGGTAGGACACAGCAGAGAGCATCACTGAAGGCTAGGCATCAGACACCGAGCCAGGTAGATTGGGTCAAGGTCTCAAGGAAGGTGTCAAGGTAAGAGCAGGTGTGCAAGAGACTTGTTGCATTCATGCTTGTGAAGAGCAAGGGTCTGAGAGGCAGGTCTGACACCTGTGAAGGAGAGTGAGCAGGAACGGGGGTTATGTGAGTACAGGGTTGAGCTCCAGCATAGACCCCAGGCCAGACAATGGGGAATCCACGGGCCCAAGTCTCCAGCTAAAGCAATCCTACGTGTTATAGGACTGGGCCTTCATTAGCAGCCACCTCTTGCTTAGTTATTAGCTGGGGCCAACCTTAGCACTAAATCAGGGCTGCTATATGGTGCATCCTGTTCTCAGTGTCTGTATGGGGACATGGTGGGGGAGGGGAGGCATCCCTGCTCTCAGGGTCTGTATGGGGACATGGTGGGGGAGGGGAGGCATCCCTGCTCTCAGGGTCTGTATGGGGACATGGTGGGGGAGGGGAGGCATCCCTGCTCTCAGGGTCTGTATGGGGACATGGTGGGGGAGGGGAGGCATCCCTGCTCTCAGGGTCTGTATGGTAAGAGCAGACGTGGGGGAGGGGAGACAGTAATCTCGAAAATTATCATTCTGGATCTTGCTGATTTGTGACTACAAAATGATTTTCCATTAATTTCTAAAGTATATTTTTAAAAAGTTTTTACATGTATATGCTTTAGTAAAATCAAAAGGTAAAAGGCATATGGTGACAAATGAATCTCCACCCTGTCTTGCCGCAATGCCCAAGATCCCGTGGAAGGCAGTCATTGTCACTATCATGTTTTAGAGATGTCCCATTTCATCCTTTTTCCCATTATTAATCCAGTTGTTGACCTACGACACAAACCTCTGCAAACCTTGCTTTTTGCGCTAAACAAAACTTAGTGGAGGGCCCTGCACAATAGCACAGCGATTAAAGTCCTCTTTTTGCACACACTGGGATCTCACATGGGCACTGCTTCATGTCCCAGCAGCTCCACTTCCCTTCCCTGCTTGTGGCCTGGGAAAGCAGTCAAGGACAGCCCAAAACCTTGGGACCCTGCACCCACGTGGGAGACCTGGAAGAAGCTCCTGGCTTCAGATTGGCTCAGTTCTGGCTGCTGTGGCCACATGGGGAATGAACCAATGGACAGAGCATTTTTCTCTCTGTCTCTCCTCCCTGTAAATCTGTCTTTCTAATAAAAATAATTAAATCTTTTAAAAATATTCAATGAAACTACCTCATTCTCTGTTTAATGCTATATAGATCCCATTGGATAAAATGTGTCATGAAATTGTTGTGGGGTATGAGTGAAATCACACCAGGCAAAAGGAGTCTTTATTAACTAAGCTTGGTAATAACAAGACCCACTAGAAATAGCAAATCACAAGTCTATATAGCAATCCAGGAACAAATGGTCATTACCCTGAAGTCCATCCATTAAACTGAAAACCTCTGTCCCAGCTTCCCCAGCAATATAAGTTATCCTAACAAATACATAGCGAACAACCTAAGGACACTTACAAAGCTGCAGACATTCATCTTTCCCTGGCTTCTCTGCCCTCATTCCATTACTGCTAGGCCCCACCTCTCCTGGAACTCTCAAAAGCACGTGAATTAGAAATACAAAGCGTCTTAGCATTGCTATGTTTACTTTCCCACCCAAGCAGTAAAGAGAGTGAGGAATACAGACACAGACATACATGGGCCATGCTCAGGCAAAAACCTGTCCTCAGAGTCTGTCCGTGGGAAACCAAGGAGCAAGCAGGTACTGGGGAGGTCAAGAGTCGGAATACCAGAGTGATTGAAGCACGTGACCAAGAAAGAACAAGCCCCTCCCTATCATGGGTCTTTACAGTGGCTTGTAAGGGGAGTGGTTACACAATACAATATGGCCCCCTCTCAGATTCCAGGTGATGATAGGTGAGCATCACAGGTGGGCAGGAGGGAACACCTAGGTGGGGAGTGAGGGGTGGGGAGTGGCTTCCAAACTCATGACCCTTAACTAGCTGCCTATGCTACCACAGACATCTTAGCACCCAACCCCAAGAAGTCCAGTCTTTTGCTAGACTGCTCTTCGGTGTGAAGCCAAGAGCGGTCTTCAGGGGCCTCCACGGCAGACGTCCTGCCTGCCTGCACTGCCTGCGCGTGTTGGTGTACACACAGGCATACATGCGCAGGCTTTCTCAGAGTAGCCATAGTGTGGGAGCATGAGGACAGTGCCCCAGGAGCAGCTGTGGCATGCACTGGGAAGCCCTGACTCTGCGCCACTCTTTACCCTCACCCCCACAAGCAGGATGACCTTCAAAACCTAGCCCAGTGAGTCATGAGACTCTGGGTCACAAAATCCAGGACCTCTCAGGTGTGTGAGGCTCCCTGGACCACAAGCAACTCTCTGAGCCTCAAGGGATCGGATGACATTGAATGTCCCCGCTGCCTGTCTGTGTAAGTAACGCACCTGTTTCACCGTGTAGCTTGCTGTGGCAGAGTGTAAAGGTAGTGAAGGATATTCTGTCTCCCCAGGCTCAGGTAAGTTGGAAACCAGGGCACAATGAAACTGCTCCACACACAGGACAGTTTACACTTTTATGGAGTAAGAGAACATTTCACACTCCTTCTACTCCAAACCATGTAAATTTAGCTTTCTTGTAAAATCTGTATTCTGTTTCCCCAGAAAGAATAGATGGTGAGCAGTTTTACATTTGAATAAACAAAAGGCCAGTAGTGGTGTCACCAGGTTAGCAGGATAGTGAAGCCCTGCACATCCACATGACTACAAGCCTTCCATGATTTAGTATTTATCCTCTGAGAGAAATTAAGTGAAATTATCTGTAAACCTTGAGGACAAATCACTGGGTGTGCAGTGCTAAAAAGGTAGCACCATTAGCAGGTTGACGGGAAAAAAACTAAAAACTGATGGGCCCCTCGGGGTTGTGTCAAAAGTTTCCAAGTGATGGTGAAACTAGTGGAAGGTGTCTCTCTGGGAATTCCCCTAGGTCTCCACTTCATGTCAGCCTGGAAGGAAGAATACATTAAATGTGCTTTAAAATAGATTCGAGGGACCAGTATCATGGCATAGCAGGCATGTCCTGACTGCTCCACTTCCAATCCAGCTCCCTACTAATGGGCTTGGAAAAGCAGCAAGAGAGAGCCCAAGTGCTTAGATCCTTGCTACCCACATTGGAGACCCAGAAGAAACTCCTGGCTCCTGACTTCAATCTGGGCCAGATCTGGTTGGTGCAGCCATTTAGGGAATGAACCAGCAGATGCAAGACCTCTCTGCCTCTTTCCATCTCTCTCTCCGTAACTATGCTTTTCAAATAAATAATTTCTAAAAACAGATACTAATGATATATAGGGAGTATAGGTTGACATTCTCCTTTTGTTATAATGCCAGATATCATGCTATGTAAAAGTTACAACAATCCCAAGGGTAGGAACTGTTAGCCCCATTTTGTATCCATGAAAACAGGTTAAATAACATGCCCAAAGTTAAAGTGACAAAACAAAGATTTAAATCAGATTAACTGCCACTAGTGACCACCACATCCTTATCCACTATACTAAATGCAAGTTACCTAATCTCTCTTCCTCACCACAGCCTTCAAATGGGCCTCATTAGCTCCAACAGTCCTCAGTGACCTGAGACTCAATGATAGTGGAACTGAGCCTGATAGTGGAACTGAGTTTCAATGCAGGAAAATAGCACAGAGCACAAGTTTTCTTAGGTCTGGTTACCTAGTTAATCACCATGTTCCTGCACAGGGATAGAAGGTACACCTTCAGAGAGCGCCATCCTCCCAGGTTTCCTGGACACAGGGCTGGTGGAATAACGGCACCACCTCACCCCAAAATGCCACCTTCGCTAGAGAAACTTTTGGTAGAAATCATCCTGTTGGAGAGTCATTTGGCAGTCCAAGGCCATGTTTCCCGATTTCATTTCTTTAAGTCTCACCTTCCTATCTCCTGCCCTATCTAGCCATTTGCCACCTGTATTAGTATGAGTTCAAGGTTTTTATTTAACTGTCTTTAATAATAAATGAATATCTATGTTAGAAAGAAGATATAGATATACATACATTTTTAAAATACTTATTTAAAAATCAAAGTAAGAGAGGGATCTCATTCACTGATTTACTCCCCAAACAGTTGCAAGATCTGGGTCTTGGGCCAAGTTGAGACCTGAAGCAGAACTTCATCTAGTCTCCTAGGTGGGTGGCGGAAATTTAAGTACTTGAGCCATCATTCACTGCTAGGTGAATTAGCAAAGAGCTGGGACTTGAACCAGCACTTCGATGTAGGATGTGGCTTAACCCACTACGTCAAAATCCCTGCCCTGAAGGTTTGTACTCAGAAAACACAACCATCCCTGTCCCTGGGCTGACAAGTGCTGCGAGTTCTGTGTCCTCACCTGGTGGTACAGGAAAGGAAGCAGGGTTTTCCACATCTGTCAGAATAACAGGAAACACTGATTTGCAGCATGGTCCTCTGTTAACCAGTACAAACTTTTCTCCACTGTTCCATAGATTAGGAAAAAAACAAAGGAGCTTGACCCTGTCAATAACTTCATTCCATTTTGCTCACGTTCTTTGGGTGTTACAGAGGTGAACAGCCAGGGCATCTAAGCTCAGAGACCCTGAGACAATCACCTGGATCACACCAAGACCCCAGAAGGTGAAGTAAGACCCACGGCAAGTGGAGGCACATGCAACCATACAGAATGCAGGAATGCAAAGAGAAAAGTTTACGTCAGGCCCAAGCATCTAGAGTGGTCTCCTTGGTGACCTTGAGGCAGAGTTAGGACAAAGGAAAAGGAGGCTGAATGAGGAGAGGGGAGTGCTGGGAGGTGAGTGAACCACATGCTGCCCATTGCACAGTTAATAGCTCTGATCCCTCCCCCCTACCCCAGCCTCCGAGTGTGGATCCCGGACCCACAGCCAGCTTTGCTCTTGGCTCCACCCCTTTGTCATGAGGTGGAAGAGAACAGGCTTACTACTGTCACCATCTTACACCACTTTGATTATGTCTAAGGTTTCCGAATACAGCTAACAATTAGAAAATGGTAGATTGTGCAAATAAAAATGGCTTCGGAGGTGTGATATTGTAATACGTAGTAATTCTCTCTTATTTGTAAATTTGCCTTCCATGTTTTCAGTTACCCATGACCAACTGTGATCTTAAAACGCTAAATAGCCTAATCACTAAATCCTCACCTTGCATGCACTGGCATGCCATATGGATGCTGGCTTGTGTCCCAGCTGCCCCACTTCCCATCCAGCTCCCTGTTTGTAGCCTGGGAAAGCAGTTGAGGATAGCCCAAAGCCTTGGGACGCTGCACCCGCACAGGAGACCCGGAAGAAGCTCCTAGTTCCTGGCTTCAGACTGGCTCAGCTCTGGTCATTGCGGCCACTTGGGGAGTGAACCAACCGATGGAAGATCTTTCTCTCTTTTTTTCTAGTTATAAATTTTTAGTTTTTATTTTATTTTAAGATTAATTATTTATTTTTACCACAAAGTCAGATATATACAGAGAGGAGGAGAAACAGAGAGAAAGATCTTCCATCCGATGATTCACTTTCCAAGTGGCTGCAAAAGCCAGCGCTGCACTGATCCGAAGTCAGGAGCCCAGATCCTCTTTCGGCTCTTCATTGTGGGAGCAGGGTCCCAAGGTCTTGGGCCTTCCTTGACTGCTTTCCCAGGCCACAAGCAGGGAACTGGATACAAAGCAGGACTGGTGCCCATATGGAATCCCGGCACATTCAAGGCAAAGACTTTAGCTACTAGGCCACAGCGCTGGGCCCCTAAATTTTATTTTTTAATAATGATTGCATGGTTGATCTGGGTGGAAGGATCAAGGTTTAGGGAAAATTGATTAAACTCACTGCTTCCAAATATGTTATTTCTTCTTTTTGTTCCTGAGGGAAGGGGTGAGACAAAGAGGGAAACCACTCATGACTTTCTATATGTCCCAGTACCCAGAGATGAGGAGCCACCGCCTCATATTAACCCAGAGTCTCAATGTGTGCATGTTCCGGGCTTCTGTCCAAGTGGTTTGGATAGTTCTGAAATCTTTCTCTCTGTTTCTCCTCCTCTCTGTATATCTGACTTTCCAATAAAAATAAGTAAATCTTTTTAAAAAAAGTATGTATTTGGTCTCTGTCACAAGTTCCTAATTGAGACTTTCTAGAGTTCTTGTAGATACTATGCTACAACTTTCTGTTCTAAAATGGTTGATCTTTAACCCCAGTTACTAACAGAGTTCAAAGATTTTCTGAATCATTTTTTGTTCTTATGAAGTGACTCTTGGTGGTTCCTGAATGGCCTAAGGATGGGTACTGGTTGAAACAGGAATCAATCATGTGTTTAGAGGATTGGAACTTCCATCTGCTAACATCTGACCTCCACTTGACAAGAGGGGCTGAAGTTGAGTCAGTCAAGAAATCATATCTACACCACGCTTTCAGCAACTCTAGAGGATAGTGTTTAGAGCACTTCCAATTCTGAATGCACAGAGGTTCCTTGAAGGCAGCCCCTGGAGTGGGCACGGAAACTCTGTACCCCTCACTCCCTTCCCTATGCATCTCTTCCATCTAGCTGTCTATCTGTAGTCTTTACATCTTTTACACAGTCTTTTAAAGATTTATTTATTTTTATTAGAAAGGCAGATTTTTTTCAGAGAAGGTCTTCCATCTACTGGTTCACTTCCCAAGTGGTCACAGTGGCTAGAGCTGAGCCAATCTGAACCGAGGAGCCAGGAGTTTCTTCTAGGTCTCCCACATGCATGAAGGGTCCCAAGGTTTTGAGCCACCCTCCACTGCTTTCCCAGGCCATAAGCAGGGAGCTGGATGGGAAGTAGAACAGCTGGGACATAAACGAAGGTCCATATGGGATGCCAGTGCTTGTAGGGGAGGATTAGCCAACTAAGCCATTATACCAGGTCCAACATTCTTTGTTTTAAACAAGTGAGTCTAAGTGTTTCTTTGAATTCTGCAAGCTGCTTTAGCAAATCCATTAACCTAAGATGAGTTTATGAGAAGAATCCTGATTATAACCACTTGGTCATCAGGATGGGTCACACCTGTGACCTGCCTCTGAAGCAAAGGTAATTTTGTGGGATGGAGCCCTCCTGGGATCTAGCACCATAGGTAGATTCTATTAGAAATGAACTGAATTTGAGGTATGAACATTATTGGAATCAAAATGGAGTCTCCTGGAGCAACCTTAACAAACAAATAACATCAGTAAGTTGCAAAGGCTGGGGTCTCCTTGAGCTGTAGGCAACTGCCTAGGTTGCTTTATACATAGGCAAGTGTTACAATGCTGGGAGAGAAGCAGTCAATAGCTGGCAGGCACTCTGGGCCTGGTTAATAACAAATCTGTGTTAACCATACTACTGTGCCAGCACAGTTGCCTATTATATACTATTTTTTAATGATTTATTAATTTTAAAGATTTATTCATTTTATTGGAAAGGCAGATTTACAAAGAGAAGGAGAGAGAAAGAAAAAACTTCCATCCACTGGTTCACTCCCCAAGCAGCCACATGGCCAGAGCTGAGCCAATCCAAAGTCAGAAGCCAGGAGCTTCTTCCAGGTCTCCCACATGGGTACAGGGTCCCAAGGCTGTGGGCTGCCTTGACTGCTTTCCCAGGTCACAAGCTGGATGGGAAGTGCGGCAGCTGGAATATGAACTGGCACCCATATGGGATTCCAGCGAATGCAAAGTGAGGATTTTAGTCACTAGGCTACCATACTAGGCCTTATTCTATTCTATTCTATATGTATAATAAATATATATGTTTTATACATATATGAAAGAGAGGAGATTGGCTAGGACACCCCACCACGGCCCCCAGAAACACCAGCCACACTGTGTGCTGCTGCATGGTGAGAGAGATTCTCCAGCTGCAGATGCTTGTGGAAGAGTTCTAGGGATGTGTTGGAGTGGGGACCACTGTGGGCATGACTGACAGGTGAGAGGTGACTTCCGGTGGCTTCCACAGACCAGGTCACTATACTTGCAAATAAGCCAGAGAGCTGAGACAAAGTGGTTTGGGGTGTGGGGGGAAACAGAAGGCATGTCTGGGTCAAGTCAAGACATCTACCCACGTGGGAGACCTGGGTTGGGCTGATTAGCATCTCCCACTGCCTACCAGTGCACACAAAAGCTGGGGCTGAAAGGCATGACTGACTGGGCTAGGCCACAGTACGCACTTGTTAGAGCAGGGGTGGGCCATGACAGGTTAGGTAGGCTTCAGCGCCCACAGGAACATGAGGGAACTGGATTTGAGGGAAGATTCTATAGGGAATTTCTAGGCTCGCTTCTGTGGGACTGTAGCACCTACAATTCGCACAAAAGCTGGACATGGTGACTGGCTGAGCCAGGCTGGACCCTGGAACTTACTGACACTCAGGGGAGCCAGGGCAGGGATGAGGCTGGGCTGGGGCAGGCTGTGACACCTGCTGGCACATGCAAAGGCTGGGACTAATGCCAAGCAGCACCATGGCACCCACTGGCATGTGTGAAATTTGGGGCTGGAAGCAGATCTGGTAGGGGAACTTGGGAAACTCCCTTGCTAAGCTGCAGCTTCTGCTGAGGAACATGAGAGATGGAGCTGGGACCAGGTAGAACCAGACAAGACTGCAGCACTTGCTTGGGGGCAGGCTGGGATGGGCAAGGCATCAGCACCCACTGGCACATGTAAAAGTCAAGACATGTTCAAGAGCATGTGCAGGGGCCAGAGTGAGTGCAGGTTTGCCATGGTAGGCTGCAGCATCAGCTGGCAAGTGTTACAGTACCCCCATTGCAAGCACAAGATCTGTGGCTGGGAAAGGGCCTGGTGGGCAAACTAGGGGCACTCCCCTGCCAGGTTGTAGCTACTACTGGTGAGCACAAGAGCAAGGGCTAAGGGCAGGCCAGGCTGGGAAAGGCAACAGAATCCACCAGCATATATGTGGACCAGATTTGGTTGAACTAAGCTATAGTACCCATGGATGTATGCAAGAGCAGGATGGGTTGTAGGCCTGGCTGAGTTAACCTGCAACACATGCCAGCAGGTACAAAAACCAGGGCTGGTCACAGCTACTGGGGGTCACTTCTACTACGCTGTGGCATCTGTTGGTGTGGGTGAGAACCAGGCCTATCGTGGGCTGGGCAAGGGTAGGTTTGCATGAGAGTTGGGTTAGGGGTAGAAAAGAGCAAGCAGTACATCTGCCAGTATGAATGCTGGCTAGTGTGCCAGACCACACCTGACCCTGCACTGGCTGGTGTATACAAGAGTCAAATCTGAGGTCACCCATGGTGAGGTTTTCTGGGGACTCTCCAATTAGATTGATGGACTCAAAACCTGGTCTCAGGAAAAATCACAAGATATGTGGTACAAGGCCTGGTGCAGTTGTCTAGTGGTTAAAGTCCTTGCCTTGCACATGCCAGGATCCCATATGGCTGCGCTTTCTGATCCAGATGCTCCACTTCCACAAGCTCTCTGCTTGTGGCCTGGGGAAGCAGTCAAAGGCAGCCCAAAGCCTTGGGACCCTGTACCTGTGTGAGAGATTCAGAGGAAGCTCCTGGCTTTGGATCAGCTCAGCTCTGGCCATTGTGGCTCCCTGGGGAGTGAACCAGTGGACAGAATATCTTCCTTTTCATGTCTCCTTCTCTTTGTATATCTGCCTATCCAATAAAAATAATAAATTAAATATATATGTGTATATACATACATAGGCCAACCTTGGCATGTATGTGTCAGCCTCCTGAGTGGATTATGCCTGTGCAATGGACAGCAAGCCAGATGCACACAGGGGACATGACAGCGAGTTCATCTGGGTCATCAGAGAACATTGAGTGCTTTGTGAGAGAACGGAAAACAGGTTGGATAACTCTCCCAGCCAGGCTTTGCAATAAGTGTCTGGGTCTGTGGATGCACTAAGGTGGACTTGATGAGCCAATAGAGCTTGGAAAGATTTTTCTCAAAGCTGGTCACGACCACTGAAGCAACACCCTCAGAACATTCTCCCCCATTTCAGAACCTCTTAGGCATCATCAAATGAACATCCCCCATTTCTGGGTGCTGACAGCAAAGAGCAGTCCTCTACCTTTTCTCCTTTATGGAGACAGGAGGGAGGGAGAGAGAGAGAGAGAGAGAGAGACAGAACTAAAACATTTGTCCTGCCCACCTTCCTTATGCCATGACCCTCCCCACCCCAGTCAGAGGCTCACATGGATATGCATTCCTCTCTCAACTGTAAAACAGTATCAAAAATTGAAATTTAGAAACTTTAAAAAGAAACAGTGCCTGATGGTAACTATTTCAAATGACTGCCAGACTCACCAACTTACCAGAGGCTACTGCAACCTTACTAAGAAGTGCTGCTGTATCAACACCTGCGCCACAACTGCCTGCTCACCCCTGGACTATTAGCTTGTCTAATATGTGGTCAAAGATTGTTAGGCAAAATATCTCGTAAATTTTTCTTGGTATTGCCTTTAGAAATTTTCCCTTGCTTCAGTCTCTTTAATAAAATCAGAGTTAATATGGCAAGTCTATTCTCACAGCAGTGTCCTGCTCTTCCATTGCTTTTCCAGATAAAGCTTGATTTTTTTTTTTTTTGGAAATGCAGAGTTAAAGAGAGAGAGAAAGAGAAACAGAGAGAGCTCTTCTAACCACTGGTTCACTCCCCACATGGCCACAATGGCTGGTGTTGAGCCAGTCCAAAGCCAGGAGCTTCTTTCCCAGGTAGGTGCAGGGGCCCAAGGACTTGGACCATTTTCCAATGATTTCCCAGGTCACCACCAGGAATCAGAAGTGGAGCAACTGGTTGAATTTGTACCAATGAGGGATGCCAGTGCCACAAGCAGAGGCATAACATGGTATGCCATGGTGCCAGCACCTTAAGGCTTGATACACACACACACACACACACACACACACACACACACACACACACACACAGCATTTATATACACAAAAACAGAGAAAAACATAGTTGCACAGAAATGGGGGATTCGGGGGGATAGAGCTGGGCCAGTACAAAGCTAGAAACTGGCAACTTCTGGGTTTTCCGCATGAATGTAAGGCCCTTCAGTCACCTTCAGCTGTTTTCCCAGGTACATTTAGCAGGAAGATGGATAGAAAGTGGAACAGCAAAGACTTGAACTGGCACCCATATAAAACAGCATTGTAGGTGATTGCTTTACCTGCTATGCTGCTGACCTCAAAGCCTCATTTTAATCTTAATGTTTCTTCTGATTGACAGAGGACACAGATTTGCTAGATGTGTGAGAAATAACCCACACGTATCTGGAGTCAGGAGTGTGTTGAGTAGGGCATAAGGAAACAAGAACATTTTGGTGTGGTTTTCCTATTTTTATAAAGACAAATGGTCCTTATTTGAAGTCCACTTCCATCTGTGCGAGTGTGGTCAGACAACATCTGTCAGCATTGTTGTGAACAGTCTGACCCATGCAACACTCTTCCTCCATCCCCAGGTCAAACAAGCCTCACATACTCCACAGATGCCACTCTTGCCAAGCCCCAGATGCCAAAGAAGACAAAGCTGAAGGGTCAGGCTGTCCCCAGCCCCACTCCGAATGACCTGAACCAAAGCCCAGGCAGCCATTCCTTGAGGAGGTAGACCTGAGGAGGCTGGTTGGACTGAAAACTCATCTGAATTCCCATTCCTTTCCTCCAACACCCCAGCTCTGTGGCTGATTACAAATGACTTAAGTTTATTTATTCTGGAGTGGAGGAGAATCAAGAATAAACTGAGGATGGCAGAGTTGGAGAAGTTTGCAGGGTAGATAACAGTCAATGCTTAGTTTGTTAAGTCTAAAAACAAGTGTTAGTAAGACATCTAGACAACAGCCAGCAATCTTAGGTAACAAAGAAAGTAAATGAGGTACAATACATGGCAGATAGGTCATCAATATAATGTCACATGTGAGCTACTGCTTTTCAGTATGTGTGTGCGTATATATATGAATAACTTCATAAATATAACAAATCCATACTATGAACAGACCGTTTTTATTGATTAATATACACATAATTAAGTTTATCTCTTTCCTTTATTCATTTTCATCCTCCTGCCTCACCCTACACACACGCACACTCATACACACACTTACTTGTAATACTTGTAAAGTAGCATGGTTAAAGAATGAGAAATCAGCAAAGCAAATATTCAGTGCAAGAAGGTCAAAGAGGTGAGAAAAGTCAAGTGCAGCAGGAAGTAGAACAGTGTGCGCATGCAGTCAGCCCCAGTTCTGCTTGCTCTTCAGATAGGACAAGTCTGAGGGCTATCTTAGCCAAGGACCCACACGGACTCATGGCCACTGTGGGAACCTGCTCCTTGACACACCCAGGATAGTATCCCTTCCCCTCCCAGTGTCACTTCCCTATTCTTCTGTCAGCATTTCTTGGAATCACCTCCAAGTAAACTGCTTACACTCACACCCTTGCTCTGGAGTTCCTTTGGCATGCAGGAGACCCAATTTGAGTCAAACATAGCGAGTGATGAGATGATACCCATGAAGACTTGAGTAAGAGGACAGGAGCTCTCTAGCTTGGGAGATGCTGACCCCATCAACTGCGATAGAAGACTCGTCATTAGAACGGGACGGAGAGATTCAGGGAGAACAGGATGAGCCAGATGATGAGACTGAGCTTAAGGTGCTTAAGAGACTTGTGCAAGCAAAGCAAAACTCTGGGAGTACAAGGTTGAGACTTTGGAGAAAAGTGAAAAGAAATTGAGCAGAAAAAAAGGTCAACATGAAAAATAAAATAAAATTTCCAAAAATGAGTATCGCATTTCCCTAAAGGGTAACTCCAGAGTCTTCCTCCGACCCAAGAGAATATAAAGCCCTTGCTGTCTCCTCCAGCCTGTCTCTGTATTCCAGCTTCTCATAGTTGGAGGGACTCACTCCTTTAAAACCATGCATAACTCCCCACCAGCAGCCAGCGATGGCAGCTGTGGAATCGCTGTCTCCGCCATGGAAAAAGGCTCTATGGGCAAGTTCCTTCCAGGAGTCTCCCGCAGCCAGGATAGCATCATAGGCGATCATGGGGGCGTCGTGGCCACTGCTGCCACCCCAGCCAGAGTAACTCAGGGAGGTGTAGAACTGGTCCCTCTGCTTCACGCTGAAGGGCTCAGGGAAGCTGGGGTCTGCTTTGCCATCCAAAATCCCTCTAAGCTTCAAGTATTTTTCCCATTGATTTTGGAAGTAGGACCTGTGAGTGAGAAGGAAAAAAAAAATCTATAGTCAATTGAAAAAGTCAAAAGTTATTACAAAAAAAAAAAAAATAACACGTGGGTGTGTGAACAGAGAAAACAGAAATTCCAAGGTGAGATCAGCTTCTTGTGCTTTCATCATAGACAATATATAGGTCAAAATGAGCCCCTGTTAAGTGCCTGTAATTCAATACATTTTTGCTAAGGAACTACATAAAACAAGACATGAACCCTATTGCTAAGAAAAACATCTATATCAAGGCTAAGGAGCATGAAATAAAGTTCTATTTTCCTAGCTTGAGTGTCATGTCAGGTATCATGTTACCACTGGGAACTTGAAGACATCATGACCACAAGTGCCAGCACAAAGTCTCTGGATCCTTTCATTCTGAGAATGTGACGCGAACTAACAAAGAGGAGATGCAGCTGGTCCATTTACTAATAAGCGAGGAGGGAAATCGAGCTCACTGAAATTCTAAACTGGGAGTTAAAAATATTACTTGGTGTTTCAGGCCACCACTGAACAAATAATTTTCAGCAAAGTGGGAAATCAGCAAGACATCTCACCTCAGCATATCCAATGTCCACAAAACCAAGGAAACTGGAGCACGGAAGAATCCCTACATGAGAGATAGGCACTGCAGCTATAATGCCCAAGGAGTGCTTCCCTGAACTACTTTGGGGCAACCACTGCTGGGAGGAAATGTGGCATCCAGGCAGGTGGGCCGGGAGGGTACTGGGGGCAAGATTCATGGTGGCTGTTGTCACCTTCCAGTGCTACCATGCACTCGCATCAGATTCTGCCATGTTCCAGCAAGAGCATGCACCTAAAGACTCACCAATGTTGAAGATTCTCCTCCACAAAGTAGCCAGACTGGACAATGTACTTTTTAGCTTGTGGCAGCACCTCCATCAGTCCTTTACCCCACTGCCGGGGTGGCTTGCCATTCACAGCATAGCTTGTAAAAAGGGCAGACACAAGGGCCCCCAGGTAGCCGGTTGGATGGTGGTGGGTCATTCGGCCACTCTCAATGCTCACTTGGATCAGTGCATCCAGCTGACTGTGGTGAGGGAACCTGAGCCCAATGCACATGGCCCGCATGGCAGCCCCACAGCCACCTTCATGGCTATTGAAGGGAATCCTCCAGCCATTGGCCTCGGCTGGCTTCAGCCGCCTGGCATTCTGCATTGAGGCAGCACCTAGGGAAGAAGAAGGAGGGCGTGGCAGTTGACATAGCCAAAGCAAGAAGCAAGAACTGAACTTTCTCCAAATGTATTTGATGATGAAGGACAGATGATAATGGCTTTGCATTCCAAACCCAAACATGACAATGTGCCTTATTTATAAATGGCCTGTAGCACTATCATGGGAATGATAAGAGAAGTACTCATGTAAAGAGCCTTGGAATCTCCCCCATGTTTTACTGAGACACAGAGTGACTCAGAAAGCTAGCTATAACATTAGTATTTTTTGTTAGTGAGCAAGGCAATGCTTAGAGCACAGTATTTTTAATGACAGTAGGTTTATAACACAGAAGTTCTTTCACTTGACGCACAATACTTTTCTTTAGTAACTATTCATCTACATAATTTAGAACATTGCAACACTGTCCTCATATTTAAGAAAATCATGGAACCCTTAGGTTTCTTCTGTTTTTAGTGCAACTTCCAACTTTATGGTATGCTTGATACTTAAACTTCCACTGGGGGCAGGTTAATTCCAGCTCACAATCCCAGCTTCCTGTTAAGTCACACTGGAGAGGTAGCAGGTAATGGCTCCTGTAGCTGGGCCCTTGCCAACCACAAGGGAGTCCTGGACTGACTTCGCCTGAGCCAGCCCTTGCACTTGCAAGTATTTGGGAAGTGAAGCCACAGATGGGAGATTTCTCTCCACCTCTGTCTGCCTTTAAAGTAAATTAAAATAAATACTTTCTTCAAGAATCTCCAGCAGCATTCTTGATTATTTTCCCAGATCTGCCTTTCTCTCCACCCTCTGGGTGTGCTTACCAGCTGCTCTGCCATCCATGTCTTTCATGCAGTCTTGGTAATGCCTTGCAAGGTATGAATACAGTTGAGCCAACTTTGGAGCCTTCCCGGCCTCCACGAGGGCTTCTGCCGTGGCCAAGTGCATCACCGTGTCATCGCTGACTTTCCATCTTCCCACGTCTATTACTTCCAAGCCGCCCAGCTGGGCCAGCTGCTGGTGAATCTTCTCCCCATCCTGGAGGAACTCCCACTTCCCATTGAAGTACCCCAGGGCATCTCCAGCCCCACTCAGTACCATGGCAGCCACATACCTCTCTATCAGTCCTGCACACATGCTGGGCCCTGCAGTGCTGTCTTTAGGGGACAAGTAAGACACAGGAAGGAGGAGGAATAGAAAGATAAATATGAAAAAATTGATTACCCCCATCCACACGTTATGGAGTACTCACTCCTTGCAGGCAGCAGATGAAGTACATCTCATTTAAGCTTCATAACGATCCTTGAGGAGTATATTAACCCATCTGACAGGTGCTTTAATCAAGGGTTATGGCAATAAGGCAATTTCAGAAATCAGTGACTCTTCTTGGGTGAGTGGCAAGGCTGAGATTCCAGTGTAGATCCGTGTGACTCATGAGTGGCTAGCTCATGAAACTGCAAATCACAGCTGAGGCCCCTTTCTTCCACCACAGGGGTGCCTTGGCGGCCTTGGGGAGGGGATGTAGGGAGGGGAAGTGGGGAGGGGTGGATTCAGGCTGTGGCCAGTGGAGCAGAACAGGCCTGGTAATTCCTGCATATGTTTGGGTCCCAGGATCTGCATAAAACAAGACATGTGCTGGTTAGCACATGAATCAGTGTTGGTGTTGGCCAGGTCAGGCAAGACTGCTCCACTTGCTAGCAAGTGTTGGTCAGCAAATTGGTCAGCTAGCGAATTGGTCAGCAAGGTGGGAGGGGAGCTGGGCAGGACTGGGCAAAACCTTAGCACCCTGGCATGTGCAAAAGCCAGGATGGGTGCAGGTCACACAGGGCTAGGCTATCATACCTGCCAGTTTGCATGAAAGCCAGGAATGGGGCAGACTGGGTAGGGCTGGGCTACAACACCCACCAGAGAGAGTTGTACAGTACTGGGGGTTGGCTGGGCCAGGCCAGGCTGCAGGATCTGATGGCAAAGAGGATGGGCTATGCCAAAGGGGTTAGGATATGTGTCAGAGCAACCACCAGCACACCCAAGATCTGTGGTTAGGAGCAGATGACTTGTGGTTCCTACTAGTGAGCACAAGAGTCAAAATCAGGGTGGCAAACTGGGCTGGACATGGCTGCAGTATGCCTTGGCATGGGTGTAGACTGAGTCTGGGGTGTGCCAGAATGGATTGGGCTCCAGCACCCACTAGTACTCACAAGAGCCAAGGTGAGTGTAGGACAGGTTGGCTAAATCTCAACAACCTGCTGAACCATACAAGACCTGAGTCTGGGGATGGACCAGGGTGGCTGGGCTGTAGCACCCAACAATAAGAGCTGGAATGGGTATGAGCTGCTCAGGCAAGGCCGTTGTACTTGCCAGGACATGTCAGGCTGGGCCAAGCACCCACCAGTGTGTACAAGATCTGTCACTGGGAGGAGACCCAACTGAGGAGCTTAGGGAGTTGAGCATAAGAATCAAGACTGGAAGCAGCCCAGACCAGGACAGGTTATAGTAGCTGAGAGCATACATGGTCTGTGGGCAGGCTAGGCTGGGCAAGTTCACCCACTGGCATATATGAGAACCAGGAGAGGGTTCAAGACAGGTCGGATTGGGCCACAACACAAGTCAGTTCACTTTAGGGCTGGGACTGGAGGCTGGCTGGGCTAGACTAGGCTGCAGTACCCACCAGCATGAGCTGGAATTAGGGGCAGGTCAAGCCAGGCTGGGTTACCGCACCTGCCGATAAATGCCAAGGTGAGGTGGGCCATGCCAGACTGGGCTGCAACACGCACCAGCAAACATGAGACCCAGGAGTGGGGAGTAAACCTGGTAGGGGGGCAGAGAGGACTCCCATGCTGGGCTACTGCTCCCACTGGTGAGCATGAGAACTGGGACTGGAGGTAGAGCAGGCTAGCCAGGACAACATCCATTGGCCTGGATGTGAGCTGTGTTAGGAGAGCCAGACTGGGCTAAGCAACCATATCCACTGGGGTATGCACGAGCGACAGCATACCCAAATGCATATGGAGGATATGTCAGTCAACTGGAGCCTGCAGAGGACATCTGGTACCACAGCAGAGGATGGAGGACAGAACAAATCGGACAACTCTCCCAGCCAAGCATTGACAGCAAGTTTCTGGGCGAATGGAGACTATAAAGTGGACTTTGTCAGCCAGTGGACCTTGGAAGGATTTCCTCACCCTTGGAGCAATGAAATAAACAGCATTTCAGAACAACCAAAACCACTTGAGCAGTATCCTTGGAGCATGCTGCACATCAGGGACCCTGGAATGACATTTGGTGGCCATCTGCCATTCCCAGGTGCCAGGGATGCTGGGTACAGCTTTTTCCTTTCTCTACCACGCACCTCCAACCACATACAGGAAGAAGAAAAAGAAAATTGTGGAGACAATGGTCATCCATTTTTCTCTGTTCCTCAATCTTTTCCATCCTAATCAGTGGTCCACATGGGTATGCATCCTTCTCAGCTACATAAACACCATAAAAATAAAATAAAAAAAAAAACCTGCAGATCAGATCAAGCTCACCTTTTTTATACTCTGGTTGAGATCTGGCCTTGGAAGTACAGGCTTTATTTAAGCAACAATACTGGCTGCTGGGACTCACATGAGCAACCCATCAGCGCCTTCCACATCTGTGAAATGGTAATGATAAAAACAGTTAACAGCCAAGTGAACTTATTGGGAGAAGTAAATGCATTAATTTACATGAAGCCCTTAGGGCTTGGCATCACTAATTTTTTTAAAGAGTTATTTCTTTTTCTTGGAAGAGCAGATTTACAGAGAAGAAGATAAAAAGAGAAAGATCTTCCGTCCACTGGTTCACACTCCAAGTGGCCATAAGGGCCAGAGGTGAGCCAATCCAACCCAGGAGCCAGGAATTTCTTCTGGGTCACCCACATGGGTGCAGGGTCCCAAGGCCTCGGGCCATCTTTCACTGCTTCCCCTGGCACAAGTAGGGAGCCAGGTGGGAAGTGGGTCAACACGGACACAAACCGGTGCCCATATGGGATCCCCAGTGCTGGCATGGATTTAACCACTAAGCCATAGTGTCTGTCCCAGCAACATTATATTTATTATTCAAAACCAAGTGGGAAAAATCTAAAATTTGAGTTTGATTTCAATGATCACCTTCTCTTTATAGAGTATCATGATCTTAGCTCATGTACCCACCATGAATTAGATCTGAGTCTAGCGCCGCCTGAACTCCATAGAGAATCAGGATGTCCACCTGCAGCTTTCCTATTAGATCAAGGGATGAGCTGCCACACACTGACATTTAGTTGTCTTTGGCGTTCCTGAAGCCTCAGCTTCCCGGATGTTAATCCTTCTAGCCCCTCTCCACTGTGCTATCCAGAATAGCCAGCAGGGTGGCTCAGGTCAGCGCCTCGTTCTAGTCCCCGCCCCCATACACCCCCAATAATGTTCTTATTCCTTAAACTCTTCTAAACACGTCACTTTCACACAACCAGACTAAACAACAGTGCTTCAAAAAGGTTCATGGAAAATGGACTCCCAAAGTGTTTAATTCAGTAACCCCCAAATTTCTGAAATCCCAGTTTGTGTGTTTGTTTGCTTGTTTGTTTAAATAACACTCATTTCCCATCAACTTCTTGACGACTGCATTCAACTCCAGGTCTGGGACAGCCCTCTGCTTGGAGGAGAGTATCAACATGCAACACGACACCATCTCCCCGCCCCCGCTCCCATCCCCCCCTCCCGACCCCGCCCGCCAGCCCTCGCACTGGAAAATCTGAACGGCTTTGCCACTTTCAAGATTCTGGGAAGCCTATAGGGAAGTGTTCCCCACCTACCCGCGGGGAGGGGAGAGCCGGGGTCCCGAGAGCAGAGGGTGGTACCTGGTTCCCGCGAGGACAACTGCGCGCTTGCCCGCCGTCCTGTGAACTTGGGCGCGCGCAGTCCCGGAAGACAGAGCCCTGCACGGCCCTCCTTTCGCGGTGGCCAAGTGCGCGTCCAGCTCTTTACGCTGGCCCTAGAGGGATTCCGGCCAGTGGCGCGACCTAGAAAGCGACTTCCGAATGCGGAGGAGGACCAAGACTATCACGCATCACCCAGGCTTCGGAGCGCCTGGCGGGGTGCTGTGTGGGGGGTGTGAACCAGCTGTCTGGGTAATTCCTGTGGGGTCCTGGGCCTTTGTCCATGGCCTTTCCTCCCAGCTTTCTTGGGAGCCGGAATGGGAGGCGGTGCCGAATAACGGAGACGCCTTTGCGGGGGTTTCCAGGCCCATCGCTGGGAAATGGAAAGTGATAATACCTACCTCTTAACTGCACTGAAGGATTACATTTGTTTGAACTCTATATGGCAGGAGTATAGGATTCTTTACATACTGATATGAGCACAGAAAAACTGGGATTGTTTGGGTTGAAATGATAGTGTTACTTATAAAGAGGATTACGGAATTACCGTCTACAGGTTTTCTCTGTGCCTCTCTGGCCTGAACTTTTTGAACATCGAGGTGTCCTTTATATGTAGTGAAATGGAATGTGCACACTGGGATGCCAGCACAACCCCCCTGCTTGCCATGTACCCAAGTCATCTGCCCCTAGTGGGAGCTGCTCAAGGAAAGCGTTTACTTGTGACAAGGAGGGCGATGGAAGACCCCTCAAGAAACCGCCACGGGCTAACCCAAGATGCCAGTGCTTTCATGGCAAGGGCTAGGGGCGTGTCCAGGGCAAAGTGGGAGAAGAGAAATCTCTTGCTTAAGTCTTTGTGCCTCCTCAACTCCTATGTGTTCAGACAGTAGCTATATCTATCTCCCTTGGGTGAAATATTTAGTATTATAAGGAGGAAAGTTCAGCATAGATAGAGGCCAATTATTTCTTGTCGCTTAACCTGTACCTTGTTTGTGATGTCTGCCTCACCCCCACACACAGACACACACACACACAATGTTGCCTGATGAGCTCTTTATAAAGGTTTATTTATTTTTTTTTTATTACAAAGTCAGATAGACAGAGAGGAGAGACAGAGAGAAAGATCTTCTGTCCAATGATTCACTCCCCAAGTGAGCGCAACAGCCGGTGCTGTGCTGATCCAAAGCCAGGATCCAGAAACTTCCTCCAGGTCTCCCTTGTGGGTGCAGAGTCCCAATGATTTGAGCCATCCTCGACTGCTTTCCCAGGTCACAAGCAGGGAGCTGGATGGGAAATGGAGCTGCTGGGATTAGAACAGGTGTCCATATGGGATCCTGGCGCATTCAAGGTGAAGACTTTAGACACTAGGCCTGCATGGGGCCCACCTGATGAGCTCTTTAGGAAAATGCTCTGAAGAACAAGCTCAATGGAGCTGGAATTCTTTCGGTTATTCTGCTGCTCCCATGTGCCCCTGCTTTTGGGCCTAATCCCCACACTCTTGGTTACATAGGTAAGCACTATATGTATACTATTTCCACTACTCCGAAGCATTCCCCACCACTCTTCCCCAGTCCTTCCCTCACTTCTACCTTGAAAGACATTTCAGTGTTTTCAAAGTCATGTTCACCCCTCGAAGATTTGCAGCCTCTAAAGGAATGATCAAAGACAGTTGATGGTGAGGACTATTTTCATACTAAGTATCTCTATAAAACTCATGACTGTTTCAGCATGTCTGTCCAGGGTGTTGTTCAGATCCCTGAGAGGGGGAACTAGACAGGAAGATCAGGTGGGGGTGGGTGAGCTGGAATTTCAGCCAGCTTCACCTTATAATGCTACCCCACTACCTGTCAGCCTAGTTCACCCATGTTACATACTACACCTGTGTCTTGTCCAGAACAAGGCAGGGTGAGATGCCATGATGGACATATGGAACTGTGCTCTGATGTGGGGGTGCCTGCATTGCTAGCAACTTGCTCAGCCCCAGTGCCAGTCCCTCAGAACTGTTTCTAATAGCAGAAAGATGGAAATAAATTTAAGGGAAGTGCTAGTTTCCTTCCCCAAATTACAGTGTAACTGTAGAATTGTTTAAAACCATGAGGAAGACATTGACAGGGTTCACATAGAGCTTAGAGACATTTGTTAACTATAAAAATAAAATTTTAGAATGATAAGTATATGCAGTCTTATTTACAGAAAGGGGGTGTATATCAGTATATGTGTGTGTATAAAATGGCTCAGAAAATTTTGTAAGTATTGCAGTTGTCTCAAGAGGTTAAAGAGAGAGCTTGCTGAGAGTAGGAAGGAAATGGGGGAAATTTTAGATTTCTTAACATTAAAAAATGTATGTATAAAGAAATTTTAGAAAACAGAAATATTAGAATCCATCAATTCCTCAGGCAATATGTATTTACAATCTATTTTATGCTGATTTTTGGCAAATTAAAAAAAAAGGAGGGACCATTTGTGGCATAACAGGTTAAGCTGCTACCCACAGCTCCTTCACCTGCATACCATGTCAAAGGGCCTGTTCCACCCCCAGCTGCTCTGCTTCCAATGCAGCTTCTTGATACTGTGCCTGGAGAAGCAACAGAGAATGGCCCAAGTACCTGAGCCCCTGCAGCCCATGTGGGAACTGTACAGAGTGCTGGGCTCTTGGCTTTGACCTGGACCAATACTGGCTGTTGTAGCCATTTGAGGAACGAGCCAACAAATATAAGTAAGAAAATGCTTTTACAAAAGAAGAAACAATGGATTCATTGTGTCTACACAGTTGCATATTCGCTAAGACACTACTTAGAAGAATATCCAAGATGGCTGGCTGAAGAGAGAGAAGCTGTACTGACCTCAGCCTCACATAAACATGAGAAAAACAATGCAAGGACCACATTCCCAGAGAGGAAAACGCCAGACTCGCTCTCCTCAGGTGGAGCTGCAGCCAATTCTGGCCTGACTTGGGAAACGATGGGCATCAGAGCAACAAAAAGGAGAACTAAAAACCAGACGATTGTGTCAACAGAGACAGAGACAACATTTGATAAAATGCATCATCTTTTCATTATTATAAATTTTAAGCAAATTGGATTTAGAAGGAACATTTCAAAATAATCAAGGCGATATATGACAAACAATGAGCATCATCTGTCTACAGTGGGGGAAATGAAAGCATTTCCAGTAAAGTCTGGAATCAAACAAGGATGCCCACTCTCGCCTATTCAATGCAGTTCTGGAAGTTTTAGCTTAATGAAGAGATCAAAAGGATACAATTGGAAATGAAAGAGTCAATCCCTGTTTGCAGATGACATGAGTTTTAGTATAGGGGAATCAAAAGACTCTACTAAGACCATAACAAGACATGATAGAATTCAGTCAAGATGCAGCATGTAAAATCAACATACAAAAATCAATAGCATCCCCAGATGCCAACAATGCTTTGTCTCAGAAAGAAGTTGTAAGAGCAATCCCATTTTCAATAGTTTCAAAGAACTTTAAGTTTTACAATTGCTTAGCCAAGAACGTGGAAGATTTCTGCAACCAAAATTAAAGGGACCAGCATTGTGGCTTAGTGTGTGAAGCAGTAGCCTGCAGCAACTGCATTCCATCTGGACACCAGTTTGAGTTCTGACTGCTCCATTTCTGATGCCTCTCCCTGATGATGTGCCTCAAAAGCAGCAGAGAACAGCCCAAGTGCTTGGTGCCCTATACCCACATGGCAGACCCAAAGGAAGCTCCTGGTCCCTGGCTTCAGAGCAACCCAGTTTGTGTAGTGAACCAACAGATGAAAGATTTCTCTTTGTCTTTCTTCTCTGTGTAATTCTCTGCAAAAACTTTAATAACTTTTTATAATATTTTTAAAGATGTATTTATTTCCTTGAAAGAAATAGGGGGATTGGGAGAGACAGAGAGAAAGATTTTCTGTTCATTGGTTCACTCCTCAAACGGCTGCAACAGCCGAAGCTGAGCCAGTCTGAACCTGGGAGCCAGAAGTTCCTTCTGAGTCTCCCACGTAGGTTCAGGGGCCCAAGGCCTTGGGCCATTCTCTGCTGCTTTCCCAGGCCATAAGCAAGGAGCTGGATGGGAAGTGGAGCAACCAAGACACAAAGTGGAACCTACATGGGATGTTAGCACTGCAGGCAAATGATTAGCATGCTATGCCAGCATGCTGACCCCCAAAATATCTTTTGAAAAAAAAAAAAAAACAAAATGTTAAATGTTAAATAGAAGACATCAAAAAATGGAAAAGTCTTTCATGTTTGTTACTTGGCAAAGTTAATATCATGAAAATAATCCGTACTATACAATGCAATCTACAGAGTCAAAATCTTTTCAAAGATCCAGGGAAAAAATACTAAAATCATATGAAAATACAAAAGACTCCAAAGAGCCAAAGCACTCTTCAATAATAAAAACAAAGCCAGAGGCATCACAATTCCAGATTTCAAGACATATTACAGATTGTTAAAATTAAATCTATCTATGATGATGATGATGATGATGATGATGATTGCCAGTACCAGGCTGTTTTCAACAAAACAGAAACCTTAGAAATTATCCCACACATCTGCAACTACTTGACCTTTAACAAACAAGTCAAACTCACTTCCTGGAGAAAAAGTAGTCTCTCTGGCAAATGGTGCTGGGAAAATTGAATCCCTGTGTACAGAAATGTGAAGCAAACCCCCACTTTACACCCAACGCAAAAATCAACTCACGGTTGATCTAGGATCTACACATGAGACCTGAAATCATAAAATTACTACAAAAAAAAAATAGGAAAACACTCCCTGAAATCAGGGACAATAAAACCCAAATAAAACCCAAACTGGACAAGTGGGATTACATCAAGGTAAAAAGTTTCTGAATAGAAAGGAAAACATCAATAAAGTGATGGATACACCCATGTGTGTAGCAGCTTAATTCACAATAGCTAAGATACAGAATTCATTGACTGATGACTGGATAAAGAAAATGTGGCATATATATAAATGTTGGAATGTTATTCAACCATAAAAGAAATTCTAACATTTGAATCAACATCAATGCAAATAGAGATCAATATGTTAAGTGAAATAAGCTAGACAGTGTCCCCAAAATCATATATTTTCTCTTATTTGTGTTTGCTAACGTACAGAAGATAAAAATGGTGTGGCCTTCAGATCATTTGATATAGTTAATGACAATACATTCTTGTTTCACATATTTAAGAACAGAAGAAATAAGGCCCTGCGTCGTGGCCTAGCGGCTAAAGTCCTCACCTTGAATGCACCGGGATCCCATGTGGGCGCTGGTTCTAATCCCGGCAGCTCCACTTCCCATCCAGCTCCCTGCCTGTGGCTGGGAAATCAGTCGAGGACGGCCCAAAGCTTTGGGACCCTGTACCCGTGTGGGATACCGGGAAGAGGTTCCTGGTTCCTGGCTTTGGATCAGCACAGCATTGGCTGTTGTGCTCACTTGGGGAGTGAATCATGGGATGGAAGATCTTCCTCTCTGTCTCTCCTCTTCTCTGTATATCTGACTTTCCAGTAAGAATAAATAAATCTTAAAAATAAATAAATAAATCTTAAAAAAAAAAAACAAAGAACAGAAGAAATGGACAAGGGAAGACAGTAACAATGCCTCGTGGTAAATTTGCTGATTATGAGGGTGATCATATGATGAGAAAAAAGTGTGTTGTACTGTATACTTAGCTGCATTTTTTGGTATATATGCTGCATTTTAATAAAATACCCCAAAAAATCTACTTAGGTTTATGTCACAAACATTTGTGCTGCCATTCCTGTAGTAAGATTATACTCATCAATTCCAGATGTTCAGATAAGGTGATGCTTCTGTAATTACATCCCTTCCAGTTTGTTACAGAAATGGGGAGTCTGCCTCTTCTGCTTTCCTGCAATAACATGGCCAACCTGGGAGAGGGGACAGAAGCACAGTGAGTGAGGCAACCGGTGATTAAACAATTCTTTGTTAAATTTCAATTTGGTAATATCATGACTGCACAGTAAATGAGGAGAGCAAGAGAGAGAGAGAGGAAGGGACAGAGGAAGACAGCCTGCTAATAGGAAATGATAGGATGCCAGCCTTCCACGAAGACACAACTTAACACTGTGGTTCAGAGAAAGACACACTACAGGATAGGACCTCTGTATAAACTTGTTACAATGAAAAAAATTGAGGGTGGGGGGAGGTGTGTGTGAAGCCATAGAGAAGCTGGCAGAGGGGAAAGAGCATAGCCACTGTAGCCATCCACTTGCTTACAAAGGCCTGAAGGGCATTGTGAGGGTTCATTTTAAGTGCCAACTTGGTGAGGCCCCAGTGACCACACATTTGCTCAAACATGATTCTACATATTTCTGCAAAGGCATCTTTTTTTAGAGGAGATGAACATTTAAATCAGCAGCCCTGGAGCAAAGTAAATTGCCCTCTATAACATGGTGCACCTCTCCCAATCAGCTGAGCCCTAATGGAAAATAGACTGGCCACCCCTGCCGAAGAAGGAACTGCAGCAACACCATCAACTCCTCCCAGGGCCCCCATCCTGCCCACCAGCCTGCTCCACAACTGAGGAAACCAATGTCTAACTTAAGTCTCTCTCGCTTCACTTTCATACAGACCTGTGTCCCTTGGGTATCCATGAGAGAAGGTTCCCAGGCCCCTGAGATATCAAAATCTGTAGATGATCAAGTCCCTTACATAAAATGGGGGAGTATTTGTATATTACCCACCCACATCATCCCATTTTCTTAAAATCCTCTCCAGAATACTTTTTAAAAAGATTTATTCATTTTTTATTGGAAAGACAGACTTACAGAGAAAAGGAGAGACAAAGATCTTTATTTACTGGCTCACTCTCCAAAGGGCAGCAATGGCCAGAGCTGAGCTGATTCGAAACTAGGAGCCAGGAACATCTTCTGGGTTTCCCAAGTGAGTGCAGGGTCCCAAACTGCATCATCCTACACTGCTTTTCTGGGTCTTAAGAAGCAAGTTGACTGGGAATTGAGCTGCCAGAACATGAACCAGTGCCCATATGGGATGCTGACATTTGAAGGGAGAGGATTAGCCAATTGAGCCATCACACACAAGGCCCTCCAGATTACTTCTAATATCAGATGCATTATAAGTGCAATTAAGTAGTTGTTACACTGAATTATTTAGAAAATAATGGGAAAAGTTAGAGCATGTTCAGAATGGAAGCTATTTTTTTCAAACATTTTGGATACTTAGCTGACTCTAGCTACTAAGGGTCACTCTCCTATTGGCTCTGCTTCTGGGAAGAACCGTGGCAAATCGTGCAGCATCTGCAGCCAAGAAGGTGGGATTTAGACCAGAAAAAAACAAAAAAGGGACACAAAACCAGGGCCAAAAATCTGAAACAATTTCCTCCCAGAGCTTGTTTCCCAGAGGATATTCTGGGAAGACTTAGACCTTGCAGATTCCAGATGAAGAGAAAGCCAGAGCACCAATCAGTCAATGAGAGTGGCTTCAGGGTCAGTCTGAGTCAGAGTTTAACCATGTACGTAGGCCACCTGCTGCTCCTTGGCTACATCCTGCTCCCCTCCACCCCCACCCCACCCCCCCACCACCAAATCCTGAAAGCAGGGTCAGAGAGCTGCTCAGGCAGCAGCTTCTTTAGAAAACTAAACCTCCCTTCTGTCTCTTTCATTTGTCAAAGAAAGATTTCCTTGAGCAACTCCCATGTGAGATTGATTGATCAGCAGCATCCCAAGCAGATCCATCCCACTTAGCCATGAACACGTTTACAGCCCTCCAGCACTTTGCCAGGTGATCCTCACAGCTAGAGAAGGAAGGTAAAAATCAGAATATCAGAGGAGACTTCACAGGGCACGTGAGATGGCATCAGGCTGAATGGGACATGCTGGTGTCCAGGACTGGCAAATATGAGAGAGACAAAGACTGGCTCGTGGTGTTCATTCACTAAAGGCAACCAAAGAAAACTGTATCTGCACTGGTTTTTAACAAAATCTCAGGAAGGCTGACACAATTTGCCACAACTGCAAAAAATGACTCACACAGCCAGAATGCAGAAGTAATCTGCAAAAGTCAAAACCAAGACACAACTTCAGTAATGTTAGGTCCTTGACTAAGGCACAGTTGCTGGGCCCTGAGTTATTTTTCCCAATTGGGCCTGGCCACTGATCTAGGAGACAGTTTCATAAGTGTTCTCATTTCCTCTCTGAGTCATCCCAAATGTGCCATCTCTAAGGTTCAAGATTGTAGCGAAGATGAGGAAAGACCAAGAGGTCAGCACATCCGGGGAAACCGGCTACGCAGACACCAGGGATGAACCGACTTGGAAAAACAAGGCAAGTATGTCATCAAGCGTGAGGGGCAGAGGACAGTTTGCACAACTCGCCACTTTCTAGAGGCCACAAAGAGTTGCTCAACGATGCACTCGTCACCCAGAGAGAAGGCGGGCCTGGAACCCACCATCGCTGAAGCCTTCCAGTCCCTACCCTGCCACATGGGAAAAACTTAGAACGTGTTCTTCTGTGAAAGGTGGGAACTCCTCGATTTGCCTTTGAAGCAAACTAACTCACACTGCCTGGATCTCAAAAGAACCTGAAACTTCAGCTTGATGTGTATATGCAAAGAGTATTTAAACAGGGCACAATGGTTCAACACGCTAATCTGCCACCTTGCAGCGTCAATATGATTGCCAGATTGTGTCCTGGCTGCTCCACTTCTGATCCAATTCTCTGCCTGTGGCCTAGGAAAGCAGTAGAAGACAGCACAAGTCCTTGAGACCCTGCACCCATGTAGGATCATCTGGGGAAGTGAACCAGTGAATGGAAGATCTTTCTCTCTGTTTGTCCCTCCTTCTGTCTGTAAATGTTCCGGTCAAATAAAAATAAAATAAACCTTTAAAAGAAAGAGAGAGAGAAGCCCCAGATGTGCTCTGCAGCTGAGACTACAGGTAGAGTCTAACACAACAGGAGTTGACAACAGGAGACACTGTGGTGGAGGAGGTACCAACAGGATAAGCAGATACACATCGCAGCCTGAAGAGCTAGGGGCAAGTTCCACTCTTCTAGCCAAAACAGAAGGAGTTCTAGGGGGAAGTCCGTGCCACGTTCCTCCCCTTCTCAGCCCCTCCTCCCCCATCACATGCCTGGCTGTAGGTCAGGGCTTCCCAACCTTTCAAGCTTAGACCTGGATATCTAGCAGTTTTGAAAATCTCCTTTGGTGACTTTCTCAGCCGACGGCCTCTGCTGTTCCTTTCCCTTAGCTTGGCTGGTATTCCCCGGCAGGAAGGGGAGCTCAGCTGATCAGCTGAGTCCTAAGTTCCGGGTTTTCAATGAACTCTGGGAACTTAAGCTTAGGGGACTTGGCTGCCCATGGGGCTCTCTGCGAGCAGACACCCACTGCTCCTGAAACCTGTCCCCACCAGCCCCCTCTTCATTGGAGTCAGCCTGGGCAGGAAGGGGAGCTCAGCTGATCAGCTGAGTCCTAAGTTTAGGGTTTTCAATGAACTCTGGGAACTTATGCTTAGGGGACTTGGCTGCCCACAGGGCTCTCCGCGAGCAGATACCCACTGCTCCTGAAACCTGTCCCCACCAGCCCCCTCTTCATTGGAGTCAGCCTGGGTTCACCAACATGCAACCACTCATCTTCTGCTTCTGCAAGAGTCCTCGACAAGGGGTGGAAAGAAATACAGAGAGGAAAACAACATCCAGTGGAGGGATACTTAGTTGCTCTCTCCTTTCCAGATCATTCCTTCTCCCCCGATCCCTTTGTCTCCCTTTTCCCCTGGCTCTCTGGCATTCGGTCCTCAAACTTCCCCCAGTGGCAAGAACAACTAAAGCTTGATAGGAGTGGGAGGGTGCAACTAGAGAAAGACCAAAGCAGTTTTTTTGCGGTGGCAGCCCATTCAGGCAGCTTGCTCAACGGTGCCTGGGGCTGCTGGAATACTGAACTTTACCTGAGATCCCTAGAGAAGTTGGTTCTAGGCTCAGCAGAGACTCCATCTGACAGCACTGCTAAGGTTCAGCATCAGAATCTGGACTTCACAGTGGGGTCCTGTTGTACGTTGGGCCCTTGGGTGGCCCTTCAAATAGTGAGCTACATTTGTATGGTAGCAGGAACGGGCTTAAAAGGCAGCCGTTTCTGCAACGAGTTTGTGACGTCAAGTTCCCCCTTTCCGTTCAAGCCATATGCACGCACTCTAATTTTATGAACAGAATCAAGTGCCCCGCCCACCCCTTTTTACTTGGAAACTATGACCTTCAGTCAAAGATTATTTTTATATTGCAAGTGAGACAGAAACGGCGAGTGTCTGGTTCACTTTTCAGAGAAATACACAAGAAGGAGGATGAGAAGGGGAAAGGAGAAGCAGACAGAGAGAGGAGGGGGAGGTTGCTCACTTGATTTTAGTGGCAGATGGCAGAGTGTGTGGGGGCAGCAATGTCCAGCCTGCTGGTCAATCCCAAATTCGTGACATTCGTGTGTCTCTTCAGCTTTCATTTGTCCTAGCTGGCTTGCATGACCACATTTTCCTGGGTTATGAAAGCATCAAGAATGGCCCTGGTTTCTTCTACTGTCACATCATCGAGTCATCACTGTGTTTCGTGGGAGAAAGGAAAACGAAATAGAAAACAGACAAGAGTGACTTTCATAACTTGGCAGGCAGGGTGGATGGGGGTGGATGTCAGGACTCTTGTCGCCTGAGACCCTGAAGTCACACAGTGGCCAGGATTCCAGGGCAGCTCCTCGCTCTCAGGCCTGGAAGCCTCAGCTCTCCAGGGCTCAGAGCATCAGTAAAACTCAGCAACATTCTATGAAAGTTGATCTTCCCAGACTGAGTGCGGTAGCCTAGCGACTAAAGTCCTTGCCTTGCATGCACCAGGATGCCATAAGTGCACCAGTTCTAATCCTGGCAGCCCCACTTCCTATCCAGTTCCCTATATGTGGCCTGGGAAAACAGTTAAGGATAGCCCAAAGCCTTGGGACCCTGCACCCACACGGGAAACCTGGAAGAGGCTCTGGGCTCCTGGCTTTGTATTGGCGCAGCTCCAGCCATTGTGGCCACTAGAGGAGTGAATCAACGGATGGAAGATCTTCCCCTCTACCTTCCCTTCTCACTGTATATCTGATTTTCCAGTAGAAATAAATAAATCTTTAAACAAAAGAGAGAAGGAAAGAAGGAAAGAAGGAAAGAAGGAAAGAAAGGAAGGAAGGAAGGAAAGAAAGGAAGAAGGAAGGAAGGAAGGAAGGAAGGAAGGAAGGAAGGAAGGAAGAAGGAAGGAAGAAAGGAAGAAAGGAAGAAAGAAAAAAAGAAAGAAAGAAAGAAAGGAAAGAAAAGAAAGAAAAGAGAAGAGAAGAAAAAAAGAAAAGAAAAGAAAAGTTGCTCTTCCCAAGTTCATCCCCAAACAATCCCTCCTTAAATACTTCCAGACTTTCTGTTGCTTCACTTCAAGATGGTTTTCTTGGGCTTGGTCACACACAGATGTAAAGTGGCACTGGCACCCAACCCAAGCTCTCAACAAGCAGAACCTTCTCAAAGTACCGCAGGGTCATCACTCCCCACCTCAGGACCCCTAGACCATCTTTGCCAACTCAGCTGCCATTTCTTTTGGCCCCTAAATTGCTCAGTTAAGCATCATCCTTAGATTGTCTGTTACTTTTCTCTGGATACCTTCCATTTCTCTAAATTTAGTATGAAGCTGGGTGCAATGTTTCTTTTTAAATTAAAAATACTGTATTTAAAAAATACTGTATTTGAAAGGCAGTGTATGGTGGGGAGAGAGAGGGAACTGCCATCTGCTGGTTCATTCCCTTCAAATGCCTGCAGCAGCCAGGGCTGGGCTGAGCTCAAGCCTGGAGCCTCCACCAGTAGGACTTCCTGGCTCCTCCTGGCACAGGTTTGGTGCAAGAGAAAGGTATTTCATCTTGATTTTTTTTCTCCATTTTTATGGAATATCCTGTTTTTGATCAGTCTGAGGCTGATCAGAGCTGAATATTTCTGAAGAGCTTCCTGGGGTACAGTGTTAGTCACACCATACAAACCATCTGAAGGAGACAGAGAGAAGAATTAGGTGCAGGTGACTACAGGGTGACTGAGTTTATTTTAGGCTGTGGCTGGCATCTTGATGGAAAGGAACGTACATTTCTTTTTGGCTCAGTGGAAAGTGTGTGGAAATAAATATTTTCTCTTCTCTTTACTCCCTGCCAAGATCTTGCCCAGTTCTTCCTTCAGGCAAAGTGTGAATTGGCTAATTACGCTGCCTATCCCTTTTCACCCAGACCAGACAGGAGTCTGCTCAGACTCTGACGTAAGTGACCCTGGTGTGATCGGAACATCCTTGAAGAAGTTGAAAGTTACTGAACAAGATTTCCGCTTCCCAGCCCGTGACGCGGGGAGACAGAGAAGCCCTCCCTGCCGCGGTCAGCTTCTCTTTTTGGCAGTGCCTCGCCCTAACCTCCAGGCCTGAAGAGCTTCATTTCCTTTTGGGGATTTGCCACCATCTTGTCTGTTTCCGGTGTTGGTCCCTCTCATTGTTTCCCAGCCCGGCCAGGTACCTGCCATCTTGGGACACCTCGTATGATATCTGACAGGTCAGCCTCCCTGGCTGGGTCTCCTGCAACACTGCAATGCCGCCTGGCTGGCTGTGTTTTTGTCTTGTCATCACTGTACATCACTTGAACTCATTGTGGGCCAACGGAAGTGAATGTGAAGCATGCTCAGTGGCTGCTTCAGTTTCAGTGTCACGGCTGAAACAGCCCAAAGCAACTTCTCTGGGGTAGGAGCGGGGGTCCCTTAAACAGTGATGACCTTTCAGAGATGATAACACTTTTATTTCACCCCCTTTTTTCACATGGGAGAATGTGTTTTCCTCAGTCTACTCCTCAGTAAAGCATTTTCTCTGTTCAAGTTTAAAAATCTGCCAGCAGAGAGACCAGGACCACACCCAGGTGGCACACAGGGGCAGAGTGGGCAGTGGGCCGTGGGGAAAGAGGGTTGACTCTGAACGGCCACTTCCCTTTCATTCAAAGCCTTTTGGTGATTTTGGTCTCAAAGAACCAGAAGGAGGGTGAGAGGCACTTTCAAAGGAAGAGGCAACAGCTCTCATTCTGACGTTTCCGCCAGCATCAGCCGCCTGTGGCCCAGGTCTGGCGGTGCCCCACCCCAACTGCAGTCCTCCACGGCAGCTCAGCTAGAGCAGGGGCAGCAGCAGGTGAGGACTGGCCAGCGGCTCCTGTGCCACACTGCCCAGCCACCAGCTGGTGTTAGCCAAGGGGTCTTCGCCTTGAAGCGGTGGCCGGAAAACTCCTTCACTGCCAAGAAGCGCCAAGGTGCCTGGGAAGAGCACACTAGAGAACAAAAAGCCAAAGTTCCCTGAAAATTTCTGTCAATGCAGTTGTGACTTTTGTTTCCTGAGCAACCGTGAGCCCTGGTGGGAAAGGGGTTTTCCCCGGCATCTCGGCAGTCCAGCCTCTTGGACTCTGAGCTCTCCAGACACTAATACCGAAACCCCCAGCCTCCAGGCCTGCCTGTCCTGTGGACTCCACAGGGAAGGGCAGCAGCTTTGCCTTCGGCTCAGTGGCACGAGGATGTGAAACAGCTCCGAGGTCAAGAGCCTTGAGATTGAACTAACTTTCGTACCCAGATCATGTTGTGGCTGGGGCAAAGTACAGGGGAGAGTCCCCCATGGAGGCAGCCTCCCCAGGTCCTGTACCCCAGATACCCCCAACCAGTGCCAGGCTTGCACCCTCCGGTAACTCTTCTTGTAGGGTCGGTTTCAAATGCCCAGTCTGGTCTGTCGTTAATTTCCATGACGGTGTCTTTCACTTCAGAAATATGTAATATCTATGAAACTCACTCTCTGTGTCTTCTACATGGCTTCTGGGTTTTATAACTTGTTTGTTCACTCCAGGAGTTTCAAAAGATTCTCTCATAAATGTGTCATTTTAACTCACACATAAACATTTTGAAATCATTTCTTTTTTCTTTCATTAATGGAAAGCTCGGGGTGGGTTAAAAGCCAGTCAGCGATGTTGACGGAGGCCGTAGCTCTGCCGCTCTTGAACCCCAGGCCTGCTCCTCTGAGCAAAGCACTTTTAAGTTTTGAACTCACTGTGTCCACTGAGAACACAGGTGGTTGGTTTGGCTTCCCATGTTCTGTCTCACTCACGAACTCCATCCGCTTTCCAGAAACCTTTGACCTGTGAGTCATGCTCCTCTTCCTATGGAAATGGGAACATATCTTCATTATTTTTCTTTTTACTGCTGCTTTCATCTGAGGGAAACAGAGATTAAACCTGTCCCCAAGATGGAAGGGAAGTCTCTGTATTGTTCAATCAGGAAGGCAAAGCTGTGTATAGAGTACCTGCCCGGTGCCCTGTCCCTCAGTCCCTAGTAAAGCCACCTCAGGGTACCACTGACAAAAGGGTTTTTGCTTTTTTAATTATTTAGCTTTTTTAGGCTTTAGTCATTTTTATTGGAAAGGCAGACTTACAGAGAGAAGGAGAGACAGAAGGAGAGGTCTTCCATGTGCTGCTTCTCTCCCCAAATAGCCACACTGCCAGAACTGTGCTGATCCAAAGCCAGGAGCCAGGAGCTTCTTTCAGGTCTCCCATGCAGGTGCAGGATCCCAAGGCTTTCCCAGGCTGCAAGCAGGGAGCTGGAAGGGAAGTGGAGCAGCTAGGACCTTGAACCAGCAGCCTATGGGATACTGGGGTTTGCCAGGGGAGATTTTAGCCAGTTGAGCCATCATGCTGGGACTAAATTATTCATTTTAAAATTCTGTTTAAAAATATTTATATGGGGTCAACATTGTGGTACAGTAAGTCTAGATTCTGCCTGTAGCATCAACATCCTAAATGAGCTCTGGCACAAGCCCAAGCTGCTCCCCTTTCAACTTAGCTCCCTGCTAATGAGCCTGGGAAAAGTGGTAAAAGATGGCCCAGGTGCTTGGGCCCCTGGTACCCATGTTTGAGATGCGAATGAAGCTTTTGCCTCCTGGCTTTGGCCTGACTCCATTCTAGGCCTTTGCAGCCATTTGGAGAGTAAACCAGCAGATAGATGTCTCTCTCTCTCTGTCACTTTTTCAAATTAATACAACTGTATATCTTTAATAAAGATACATTATATATAGATTTATATATATTTGCATAAAGTTTATATCTTTAAAAAGATGTATTTATTTGAAAGAATGACAGAGAGAGCAAGAGACAGGGAGATCTCCTATCTGTTGTTTTATTCTCTAAATGTCTACAACAGCCAGGGTGGGCCGGGCTGAAGAGAGAGGAGCCAGGAGCTTCATCTGGGTCTCCCACATGAATGGCAGGCACCCATGTACTTGAATCATCAGCTTCCTCACAAGCGTGTTAGCAGGAAGCTGGATCAGAAGTGGTAGAGGCAGGACTCAGATGGGCCTTCTCTTACATGATGCAGGCATCCCAGGTAGGGGTTCACCTCATTGTGCCACAGTGCCCACGCTGCAAGTTTTTTAATGTGTGTTTTCTCCAAAATAGGCTAGGATTTTCTGAGGCTCTTAAAATTTGAGGGTGCCTTGGGATCGTCAAAATTTTTGCCCAAACAGAAAACTGCAAATTCCATAATTAGGTCCTACATTAAATATATACAAAGGCTGTCATTTCCAACATGCTGTTATATTGTTATTAAAAAATACTCTTAAACTATTGAGTAGTATATAAATTGGCAGGAAAAAAAACACAATGAACATAGTTTTTCCAGCATATCAATAAATGTTCAAAAAAAATCTAAAAACTAAATTTAACCTCTGTTAAGGTGTGAGCTCCCTGTACTTGAAAGCATGATGCCTATTTATAAGGCAGAACTCATCTCACTCTCCAGAATGTTATACCACAGTTAGATTCAGGTTGGGTAAAAGCTAAGATTTTCCTTTCATGTTTTTTAAAGTGAAGACTGTTTTTTCTAAGTTCTGCATTTGAGACACAAGGCTGAGTCAAGCTCAGCAGAGGAGCTGGACTCTCCATCCCTGTCTCCCTCCTAAGTAGTAGGGGTCCTCACTGCTGCTTCCCAGGGTCCGCACGGAAGGGGAGCTCGAATCAGGAGCGACAGCAAGAACTCAAACTCCAGGTTTCCAAAAGGGGCACAGGCCTCCCACGCAGCATCCAAGACCCAGGCAACACTCTTTCCAAGGGGAGAAGAGTGATGGTCTGCTCACAGCTGACTCAGCATCAGGAAAGAATACAAAAGAGACCGCAAATCTGGAAACAGAATTTCTATTTGAAACTGTCAGGGGCCCCTTTTCCTGTGATAATCTCTCCCAAGGCTGCACCTTCCTCAGTTTGGCCTGAACCCAAATGAATGCATCCCCTGTCAGGAAGTGCATGCGAGATGGGGTGCAAGTAGGGGTGATGCTAGCGATGAGCCTATCAGATTTCATAATCTACACTGCCACTCATTCCCTACCAAAGATTCATCTCCAACTCAGCCAGGGATTTTAGGGGGCAGTGTTAGCGTAGCCTTAAAAAATAGTTCCTTTAGGGAGGGCTTGCATTTGCCTTATTATAGGCCTGATCCTAGCTTCCGCATAAGCATGAGATGCATACAGCTTTTACCAGTTCCTTCTCTTCCTGTACGATGGCCCCCCTTTGTGACACACACCCAGCAGCCTTATCCTGTCATGTTGCTCCATTGGCTGTTAGGTCATGGGGTCTCAGTGCCCTGGTAACACTGATAAATATTAGTAGCTGAGATTGTGGGTTTTTCCAGCAAAGTTTATTGATTTTCTTTTTAAAGATTTATTTATTTATTGTCAGAGACGCAGATTTATCGAGAGAAGGAGAGATAGGAAGAAAGATCTTCCAACCACTGGTTTATTCCCAAATGGCTACAATGACCAAAGCTGAGCCAATCCACAGCCAGGAGCCAGGAGTTTCTTCTAAGTCTTCCATGTGGGTGCAGGGTCCCAAGGTTTTGGGCCATCCTTGACTGCTTTCCCAGGCCACAAGCAGGGAGCTGGATGGGAAGTGGAACTGCCAGGACTAGAACCAGCGCCCATATGGGATTCTGGCGCGTTCAAGGTGAGGACTTTAGCTGCTAGGCCACAACTCTGGGCCCTCACCTTTCCATTTCTAAAAACATACTTTAGGAGGAAATTAATTACATCTTTGTCAAAAGTTTCCCTGCTATCTTAGCCTGCACTCTCCAGAAAGCAAAGCTGGCAACAAAGAGTGAAGTAATTTCTTTGGAAACTTGCTTTCACGGGTGTGGGATGGGAGAAAGAAACAGGGACACAAAGAAAGGCATACCATCACGCCTCCCTGAGATGACCCTGAAAAACAATTGGTCTTCCATTGTCCAAGACCTCCTGGAACCTCATCCTCCCAGAATGCTCCACCTGAGAGACCAAAGGCTGTCCCAATCACCCACTAACTCTGAGCCTCCGTCAGCATTCATACCCACAACCCTGCCCCCCCCCCCCCCCCCCCGCACTGCTACAAGGCTCAGTAAAGCACTTCCAGAGGTGTCCCTTGCCAAGGCAAGAGAGAAGCTCCTGGCAGAGTCTAAAGCTGACCTTGAACAGTACAATGCCAGGCAAGGGGCTGCCAGATTCTAGCCACGCTTGAGAGTCGGCAATCCAGCTTGGGTCAGCTGCTCCCTCACAGATGCTCCAACATTCTACAGAGATGGGCACTGGAAAGCTGGTGGGAAGTAGAAGCGGTGGTGGGACTCAGATCTTCTTTATCCCCCTATTTCCCTAGTGCCATCAACGTGTACCCCTGCGCTTCACTCCACCATGGCTACGATGGCAGCCATACACCTGTCCACCCAGCACAGGTAGCAGACCTGAGGAGTGGGGAGTGTAGCTACCAGTAATCTTGTGAGCTGAGTGCTCTTCAAAAAGTGTCCCATACATGTGAGCTGGAAGGCCTCTTGTAATGGCCTACCAGTAACTAAAAACGAGAGCCTCTGGTTGCTCAAACAAAACCACAGAGCAGCGCAGACGCCACCAGTCCTGAAAGCACTGCCCAGGCAGAGCGTATGGCTGCCTCCACCCCATCCTTGGGTGCATGTTCGTTCCTATGCCGAGCCCCAGCTGCCCAGTGTCCTCAATGTTTCCTGTTTGTTGGCTAGTAGATGGGGAGCAGAAAGGGCTATTGGGTGCCTTGCCCAGGCCACACCCTCTAAGGAGGTGACTTAGAGAGCAGTGCGGCAGAGGGAGCTACTTCAGACCAGAGCAGACACCCTGCCCTGCCTTAACACCAGCTTCAGTCTTTCTCATTGAGGGCAGAATCTCTACCCAGTAAAAGGAAGTTGTGAGGGGAAATACCATCTCTCTGATATATCACTCTAAGAAACGCAGAGAGGCTCGCCATAACCTTCGGGACGGCGACAAAAGAACATCTCAAACACACAACCTCGCCCTTTGGCTCTTAACCCAGAAGGAGCAGAAGGACTTTTCTTCAGCGAGTGAGTATGTTAAGTGTTCTCTTCTTATGGAATAACTTGGTAGAACTAATTACCAGCAGCCCATGATCTTTTAAATAAACATACCACCACTCCTACCTCTATGTTGACTTCAAGGTTAGAGGGGAGAGGGCTCTAGGGAGGGAGGGTCTCTTATTGCCATAGGAGCTCCCAATTCCCAGCACACTTGGAAAAGCATTATCACAAGGTGGGTGGCCCACTCTGTAAATTTCTTAGGTGGGAGCAAAGACCAACTTTCGAGTTCTTCCAGCCAGCAAAATTCTGGGGATCAAGTCTCTCCAGGCTAGCCCAGGTTGAGTAGCTGGTGGCTGACAACAAAAGGATCTGCTGTGGCTGGCACTTCAGCTCGGGGAGTGCTGGCCCTGAAGCTCCTGTGAGCCGTGGGCGACATGCTGGGCTGTAGTGGCGGTGGCCCGAGAGTGGCAGTGGATCCGGCGAGCATGTTCATTTCTCAGTTCTGACATATTTACTTGGCGAGGTGGAGGAGTATCTTCCTCACATAGTGACACCTAAGATCAGCAGTAACTCTGGCTAGGTGTTGTCCTCGTTTCTCCTTTTTTGCTAGTAGATTTTTCTGTTTCTTGGGATCCATTGCCCCTTTAGAATATTTTATGGTGTTTCAGTAGACACGTTTAAGAATTGAGACTCTTTTGTGATAATGTTAAGAAAGTTGCTTCATGACTTAGATAAAAACAGCCATGCTGGTTGCTCCGTTTATTTGCTGTTGTCCAGAAGAGAATTTTAAATTGGCCAGCAGGTACCATTTGTGTGTCTAAGAAAGCCAGACACACCTACTAAGAGCAAGTGCTCTCCCAGAAGAGCTGTGGTTAGTTCTTAGAAAAGGTGGATAAAGTCATCTGAGAGAGCTGCAACTTTTGCTTTTCCCTCCGGGCAGCACCCTGGGTGGAGCTCTCTCTATAACCTTGTAGACTCCATACACACAGACAATGAGAGAGTTTTACAGTCCAATAGGCAGCCTTCCTTCCTTCCTTGATGGGTGATACTGATTTCCTCTTTGTTTTCTTTTCCAGGTTGTGAAAATAAATCCACAACTTTTGGAGACCCAAGAACACTATCCAATCTCTCACTGGTGTGTTTTGCAAGCATCACTGCCTGGAGACTTCTACAAGGGGGCAATTGAACTGTCTCTGTCCCCCTGCCTGCCGTGTACCTTCTGGCCTGAGGCCTCATTCAGCCCCATCTGGGGAGCTGGGAGGCTCCCAGGTCTCACTGAATTATTGGCTCTCATCCCTTGGCCCACACGCCTGGAGGAATGGGCCACATGCAGAAGACAGGAGCCCCACTGCTCCGATGGCTACAGCTCAAGCTCTTTCTGCTCTCAGTGCTGGCTGGTCTTTCACATTTGTCTTTAGGTAAGTGGCTTTCAGGAACTTCAAACTAAGACACTGCTACGGCGTCTCTGTGTTGCCCCCTTCTGCCATCTGATAAGCTGGAAGGGACCTTCTGGGCTGTTTCTAGCACAAGGTAGGGATCAAGCTGTGGTGCAAAGAGGAGGAGACCTGCCTGTGATCAGAGAGCAGTTAGCCGTGCAAGTAAAGGCAAGAATCTAAACCTTAAAGGAAAGGTGGGGCTCTGTGACTTTAGTAAACAAATCCAAAAGCCAATTCAGGATTGTTTTTGAGCTGTGACCACTTCCGTGAATACCAGGTGCTCATTCTCACTTTGCAATGTGCCAAGGATGTGAGCCTTAAGGGGTTTGGTTCCCAAACCACATGTCTGTGCTAAAATTCAGCTCAAGTGCTCTGCCTTCAAAAGTTGAGCAATCATGATCTTTCCAACTTGAAGGTCAGGGGAGTAGTTGAAGAATATAATCTTCTGGAAGGTGGGTCTTTCTCTTCCTCCATGTTCCTGCACGTTGGGGGCTGATGTTCTTTGTCAAGTCTGGCACCTGACATTTTATAGTGTTAGGCTTTCATTTACTTCATAGGGTCCCACAAATGATGTTTTTTACATCTAGGGGCTTTCGATCCCAGTGTAGGTGGCTGTAGGGGCCCCAGAAGCTGTTTCCTTTAAGTGTTGCTTAGAGCATCTATGGTGTGTTTGTAGGGCGGCAGGAGCAGGTGAGAGAACTTCAAGAAGAGGAATTGGAAGCCAGAAGTTGCTTGAGCATAATGGTGGTAGCTTCAAATGTTTTGTCCTGAGTTTTTCAAATTTGCTGATTCATACTGTTGCATAGCCAAGAGAACCATGGCTAAGGCTTCAGAACTCTCATGTCAGATTTTGTATATATTTGATGGTAAGAGTGCATTTCCAAGAATTATAGTTTTTTTTCCTAAGAAGTTTAGGGAAACACTCCCAAAAGAGACCCTTCTGGGGAGTCTAAAATATATAGAAGGGAATTTATACATGCTTCCCAGAGACAAGGGTGTGTAGGAAGTGGAGGGGATGACAGAGTAATGAACAGAGAGCGCGAGAGAACAGCAGGAAAATACACAAGGAAAACTGAAAGGAAAACTTTAGCAATTGCCCTAGGTTAATTATAATAGGAGGCAAACGGAAGAAGATGAAGAAAGCAGTTTGGAAAAACCCCTTGTTGAACAGTTTCATCCAGATTTCATGGCTGCTGTTAATCAGCCAACAAACCCGCTCAGAGGCTTCTTATATCTGAACACATAGTACGCATGCTCCAGGTGCACCTGAGCTGCTCAGCCTTCTTACCCCCAGAGATGCTTGCTTGGATTAGCTAGGAAAAGCAAACACAGCCCACATACAAGAGTACTGTCGAGATGCTACAGAAGATTACATTTTTAAAAATAAAATGTTTTTGGTGCAAAGCTATTTTGAAATCCATGCATAGGTTTTCATGGTATTCACTTTCTATAAATTTTTGGAAGACTCCTCCATCCCTCATAACAGAAAGAGTAATGCAATGCTGGGTCCTGGCTGTAAAAGCCCCAGCTCTTGCTGACATAAAGGTGAGTTGGGGCAGCAGGGGGCTTGGTGGAAGCATGTAGGTGGCAGGGAGACTGGGCAGGGCAGCAGCCTGGACAAAGGTACAGGGCCAAGGCTGCATGCAACCCAAGAGCTCAGTCCTTGCTTAATCCTTTACTGATTTAACAAACATCGAGGCTCTACCATGTACAGGGCATTTTTCTTGGAACTGGGAACAAATTGTGAGCTAATTGGACAGGACTCTTGCTCTTTATGGAACTGAAAGTCTTCGGAAGATGGAGAAAAGTAACCCAAGAATGACTCAAAGAGTGTGTGAAGAACAGGAACCTAAGCTTAGAAAGCAAGATGTCAGTGATGTCAGAAGTGGCTCTGCCTCCCCTGCCAGGGTGAGGCTCAGTCACCTGCAGGAAATACAGAAACCTAGGAGCAAGCAAAGACCCAGGGAAGACTGTGGTGGTCTAGGAGGAGCTGGTGGGGCAGTCAGCAGGCTGTTTTAAGCAAAGGAGTAACCCCCCAACCCATGCTATTCACACTTGCATTGTGTGTGAGCAAAAATGCAATTTCTGGCACAGGGGTTTTTTTTTAAGAGAAGTGAAACTATTTTGCATTATACTACGAGGGAGTATAAATCATTATAGATTTGTCAGAACTTGTAGCATGTGCAAGAACAGAAGTGAACTGCAACATAAGCCATGGACTATGGGTGATCATGATGTTGCATCAGCATAGGCTCGTGGTTGGCATCCATGTACCCTGTTGTGTGTGATGTTGATGGTGGGGGAGGCTGTGAGTATGGGGAGGGATTGTATGGGACCTCTCAGTGACTTTCCACTCCATTTTGCTGTGAACCTGAAACCATCCTAAAATAGAGTTCATCTACTTTTTTGAAACTGCTGTTTTTGCTTCTGTCATCCTGGGAGCAGGCTTGCAAGTCTGCGCTTCCAGGAAGCATTCGGGTGATGCCATTGCTGCCAGACCATTCATCTAAGGTGTAGGGAGGGAAGCTCTAGCAACATTTTTAGAGAAAGGGTGTTATCCAGGTGTAAAGAGTGGTTGGTAGGGCATCCCCAGGGATTGCACCAAAGCCACCAGGAGGCTGTGTTAGTAGCTTTCAGAACACAGAGCCAGAAAGAAGTGGATAGATTGGAAAGTTCCTTTGACGTCACCTTCAGGAGGCTAGGGCAGAGTAGAGCAAAGATTTCAATTGTGCATGCTCTGGAGGAAAAAGATTGAGTGATTGGAGTGCAAGTAAGTGAGGTCATGGAGGGCATTACTTCAATGCACGGGATCTATCCCACTGGGCTCCCGTGTTCCACTCTGTGTCAGAAAGCCACACAATAGCCCTTACTCAGCTATCCATTCCCAAAGCAGGTAACCCACCCCTCTCGTGCATGAGGTGAGCCCCGCCAGCTGTCCCCCACTAGCAGTTTAGCATGCACTGTTGGTGGTGGCAACAACACCTGATTTCTGTACCCCAGAAACAAGTGGCTACAAGACAGAGGGCCCAGCATGGGCAGCTTCTCCTTTAAGGCACCTCAGCTCTGAAGCAAGAGGAACAGCCTCCTACAGGAAAAGTAGGCCAAGGGTGCAGGAAAGTCATTGGCCTTTCGGTCTGCAGAGCTGCAAGACCAGAGCACACCCCTGTGGACAGAACTGCCCTGCCTGCACAAGAGTGTCCCGTGTTGCCATCAGAAGCTGCAAGCCAAGGGGACCCCTGCGGGAGAGATTTTGCCATTGTTACCCTGGGAATGGCTGTTGGAGTCCCTGAGCATTGTGTGGATGTAAATAGGGGTTAAAGAAAAGAAGAGGGAAGTCATATACACAGAATACATGTGAATGAGCTGGGACAACAGAGGAGGGAAGTGCAAATGATGCAAAACCACTGCCAGCTGCCAGACATCACATGCACCTACTTGCCCCTGTGTGGCTAGCCCCTGCCCACAGCGGCTCTGGCCCTGTGGTTGCCGCTTCATTTAGAAGCTTAGGATTGTCTGAAAGGGTCACTTCCATCTAAGACTGTGCACAACCCAGTTACCATAAGGTCTCCAGGTAGGGGAGCCACAAATGACTTTTATGCCACTTGTCTTTGCTATTCTTTCTAAATGGACCATGTATTTCTTGTACAGTCAGAGTAAACATGTGTCTCATAAGCACATTAAGTCCTCAGTGAGAATGGACGTGGTGTATCACTTGACCTTCTGTTCACTGATTCACTCTGCAAATGGCTGTAGCAGTCAGGGCTTGTCCAGGGGTCCTCCAGGAGCCCAGGGGTCTCCTCCAGGTCTCCCACATGGGTTCAGGGCCTAAAGTCTTAAGCCATCTTCTGCTGCTTTCCTAGCTGCATTAGCAGGGAGCTGAATCAGAAACAGAGCAGCTGGGACTGGAACCGGCACCCACATGGGATGCTGGCATTACAGGTTTCTTTGACTTAGCACAATGCTTCATTTATTCTTATAGCTGAGTCATATTCCATGGTAGACTGGGTTCTTGAGATGTGAATAAACATGTCCAAAATGAATTGTGGCTACACAGGTTGCGAAATAGCTTCCTTTCCTCTATGTGTTAGTGGTGAGAATGCACAGTGTTCAGAGGAAAAAGGTAGAAAGATGGGGTAAGAGACTAACGCTGCTAAGTGGCCCCTGGGTCCCTCAGAGGGCAGTTGTCACGTATTCACCCAGCGGTGAGCAGAAGTGCCTTCCCTTTCTGCCATCTCTCCCCTCTCTTCTCACAACCTCTGCCCCTGTACGACTACCTCTGGGCCCCTGACACCGTAGGGCAGCCAATCACCATGATGACACTGGCTCCATCCTGGTGTGGTTTAACAAAGCAGGCTGCTGCATGCAGAAAGAGACCATTAAAACTCTGTGCACCTTTTGCGGTTAGTGCAACCCTTTATGTCTGTTGTTACATGATCGCGGCGTGAATTGTGTGAAAGGGGGTAGATAATCGTATACTCGTTTTGCAGAAGTGGTTCATGAGGTAAAGGTTAACTGACTTGTTCAAAGTTGTGAACGATTCTAACCCTCAGCAGATGGAGTCAAATTTCACTGTCTCGTAGCTAGCCATTCACTCAGGAAATATTTGCTGAGACCCAGCCCTATTGACACTGCAGATATGGTAGAGGACAAAGTAGACATAGCCCCCACGCTCGTGCCCCCACTCGTAATTATATGAGCATATCATATACAAGAAGTCTTCTAAAAGTTCATGGAAATGCATGTCTTTTTTTTTAAACTATGTATTTATTTGGTAATTAGAGTTACACAGAGAGAGGGAAAGACATATGCACAAAGAGAGGTCTTTCTTCCTCTGGGTCATTCTTCAAATGCCTGCAATAGCCAGGACTGAGCCAAGCAGAAGCCAGGACCTCAGACTTGAGCCATCGTCTTCTTTCCCAGGCACATCTGCAGGGAGTTGGATCAAAAGTGGAAGACCCAGTAATCAAACCAGCACTCATTTGGGATACTGGCATCTCGTTGATGTCCACATCACACTGCTGGCTCCTGCATGTCATCTTTTCATTCCATCTGTCCTTGTACACACTCATGTATGTAGATGCAGTCATGAGCCACACAAAGCCATGTCAGTCAATGACTTAAATACATATAGTGGTGGTCCCACTAGACTGGAATTATATTTCTGAAAACTGGGACATTGTCTGCAGGCGAGTCCAGCAGGTCTTTCAGGAGGCATCAGAGGAAGCTGTTGTCATCACCGATGGCAGCTCTTTTTATTATTATCCCTGAAGGTTTTGTAAGGGATCAACAGGTGAGGGTGGGAGGCAATGATCCTGATCCTAGGTAGGCCTACAGTAATGGGTGTATTTGCATATTTTTAAAATCAGGGGCCAGCATTGTGCCAAGGTGGGGTTAAGCCACCACCTGCATCTTACATGGGCACTAATCTGTGTCCCAACAGCTCTGTTTCCAGTCTAGCTCCATTATTGTGGCCTAGGAAAAGCAGCAGACGTCCTGAGCTTTGGAACCCCTGCACCCAGGCAAACTACCTGCTGGTTCACTCCCCAAGTGGTTACCTCAGCCAGAGATGGAACAGGCAGAAGCCAGGAGCTAGGAGATCCATCAGGGACTCCCAAATGGGTGCAGGGGCCCAAACCATCCTCCACTTGGCCATACGCCACTGCTTTTCCAGGCACATGAGTGGGAAATAGAACAGCCTGGACTCAAATTGGCATCTGTGTGGGATGCCAGTGTCACAGGCAGTAGATTTACTTGCTACACCACAACACTGGACTCTGTACGTTTTCTATGTTTAAATCTTACTGAGTTACAGTTGCCTGCTGTATTTAGTAAAGTAATGTGATGTCCAGGTCTGCATCCCAAGATCAGCAGGCTGCAGCTTATAACTGAGGTGTGCATAGGCTGCAGTGGGTGACTTGTTGTAAACATCGAACACTCCAGGAGGGCACATGATAACAAGATTGCCAATCATGCAATCATTACAGCATTTTCCTTGACGCTGAGTGACATGTGGCTGGAAGTATGCACCAGCTGTATGTAAGCCTAGAAAGAAATACGTCAAGGCAAGAGACTTAAGTCACGGCAGGATAGAAGGGGGCGGCGAGGCTGATCTGTTGCAAAGTCAGAGAATGTCTCTGACAACGGGATGCAGGAGCAGACCTGAGTGCAGTGGTCTCTGGGCCGTGAAGGTGTCTGGCAAGGGCATGAGCTCCTTGAATTCCTGGTCCTGTGGAGAAGTTTTTTGTGTAGTTTTTCATTTAAATCCTTAAACAGAGTTTGTAATGCCTATTGGTAAAATGTAAAGACAAAATCAGAAGTTCACCAAGGTTGCAAAGGACAGTGCTGATATTTCAGGAAGCAGATAAACCCCTCCGGGAGCATCTCCACCACATTCTTATCACTGTCTACACAGGGTACAGTCCCTGGGCATGGAAGCAGGTCCCTGTGGGAATTTCCAAACTGCCCGGAAGGTTTTTGGTTCCTCTTTCAAGTCTGGTTCTTCCTCAGCACCCATGTCTTGTATGGGGACCTCAGATGGGACAAGCAAGCCGCTCATGGAGTGTGCACCATGACCTTTAGCAGACCACCCACGCTGCTCCCCAGACAGCTGACCAGAAAGTCCTTAGGAACCATCACTGAAATGGTATTGCTCCATTTTCAGTTGTGGTTTCTTTTGTGCTCATTCACGACATGTCAGAGCGAGTTCGAAATATTAGATTCTTTTTTGGGTGGGAACAGTTTGCAGGGAAAGACCTGCTTCCTTGGGGGGCCCAGGAAGAGTGAGCTTCTCTCTGCCTTGGCGTCTCTCTGGGCCAGCAACACCAGAGTCCCATACAAATGACATGACCCCCCAGTGAGATAGAGAATCCAGAAGGTAAGAGCTGGGGAAATACAGAGGCAGAGAGAAATGGAAACTCTTCACACTTTTTTTATACCTCTCTTTTAAGAGTTTATTTTTATTAGAAAGTCAGATATATAGAGAGGAGGAGAGATAGAGAGGAAGATCTTCCATCCATTGATTCACTCCTCAAGCGGCCACTGGAGCTGCACCAGTACAAAGCCAGGAAGGAGCCCAGAGCCTCTTCTAGTTCTCACACACAGGTGCAGGGTCCCAAGGCTTTCGGACGTCCTCAACTGTTTTCCCAGGCCACAAGCAGGGAGCTGGATGGGAAGCGGGGCCACCGGGATTAGAACTGGCACCCATATGGTATCCTGGTGCATGCAAGGCAAGGACTTTAGCCGCTAGGCTACCGCACTCAGTCTGGGAAGATCAACTTTCATAGAATGTTGCTGAGTTTAACTGATGCTGGAAGGTAAGAAAAAACAAGTCCTGAGCCCTGGAGAGATGAGGCTTCCAGGCCTAAGAGCGAGGAGCTGCCCTGGAATCCTGGCCACTGTGTGACTTCAGGGTCTCAGGTGTCAAGAGCCCTGACAGCCTCTGACTGTCTCGCCACACCCATCCACCCTGCCTGCCAAGGCTGCCAGCCAAAATATGAAAGTCACTCTTGTCTGCTTTTTTTTTTAAATTATTGTTTTTATTAAGAGTAAACCTGGGCTTTGTTCTTAATATCATTTGAATTTGAATGGGATCTTCCAATGGCCCTAAGGGGGCATCATACCCACTTCACAGATGGGGAAATAGGGTAATCAGCAGAGCAGGAACTGGAATCCAAGTCAAAGCGAACGCACCATTTGCATGTCTTCCTCACATCATTTTGCTTTCTCTGTTTCCCCAAGAATACCCAGATTGCAGCTTGATTTGCAAGCTGTTGTAGTTTCACCTGCCCTTTCAGTCCTTCCCCCTTTTCAGCTATACACCCCAACACCCTGTAGCAGGGACTGACAATGTTTTTGTGTGCAGTCCCCCAAAGGGGCACTTGGGGTCATTCTGAGTGATGTCATGTTGCTGTGGAAATACCACCCCCAAATCAACTTCTATAGGCTGTGGCAGAGCCTCCTCCAGGGTAACCGAGGCCCGAGGATGTGTGATGCAGAGGGTGAGAGCCACTGCAAGCTTGCTTCCTAAGATTCCAGAGGACCTGGAAATAGGGACTCCACCCCCACAAGCATGTGCTTTCCCAGGAGGCCTGCTGTGGCTCTGGGATAGGAGGCAAGGAGGACAGACCCTGACAGTGCAGGATGGAGTAGGTAGAGTGCCTCAAAGAAATGCAGCTTTTAGGCCTTGCATAAAGAGGAAGAGGGAGCATGCCTTAAGACACCAAATGTAGAAAGTAGAGTGCGCTAAGGAGTTCGGATGCAATTGATGTGTGAGCGTCAGAGGCTAGTGAGGTGGTGGGGTTTGTGCTCTACAGTGTTGGTACTTCTAGGATGCACTGATGAAGGCTGGATAGAATTGATCTCTCTGAACAAATGCAGGCTGTAGGATAACTGCTATGTGCAGTCTGCAGGTGGCAAAGAGATTTAGAGACAGAACACAGAAACCACTTAGACTAGCTCAGGAGCATAGACTTGTCCAGTGGTGTGACCCTGGCTGAGCGATTAGAGATGTAGGGAATCATTGTACCCTGAAGCCAGGAGGTCCCTGTCTACCCAAGCCAAAGCTCCCGGTGGCACTGGCTAGAGGGGCAGCATCTGCTTACTTACCCTGGACAAACAAACAAACAAACAAACCCAGCAGCCTCGCACAAGTTGAGTAGTTTCCTTCCTTGGCTTAGCTTCACATCTCTGAAACAGGCCCATGAATCAAATGACTAGAGTAGCCCCTTCAAGGCCTCCATTTCCCTATCTGTGACCTCCACATACCCTGGGCTGGTTGCCCTGGGTTACCCAGGTTGGCACTTATATCTACGTTTGTTAAAGTCAGCCTTTTCATGGGATCCATGGGCTCTGCCCTCACTGTGGGATCCCACCATTGGTCCTTGGTATCTGACTATCTACAACAGTGACACAAGCAAATGCTTCCCCATATTTCTGAAGGGCAAAGTTGACCATCCTATGGAGATGTAGGGAGAGTGAAGATTCCAGAAAATTCTTTGTATGCAACATCCCTGGAAGGGCTTCCTCATTTGGCGAGATGTTGGGTTGGACTACGTGGTATGTCTGGGAAGGGAAAAAAAAATGGTAATTTATTTGTTGTTCTTGTAATTAATTGGTGGAGGGTGACTGCTAAAGCTTTACCTTGCACTTTAATCTGTGTGCACACAAGACTTAGGTCAGCCTCTCCTCTAAGCTCAGCACCCAGTAGAGGACTATGGTGTTATAGCTGGTGGCCTTGGTTCTCTCGCAGGAATGTATACCAACCACAGTGTGGTGTGCAGGCTATAAGCATATAAGGGACAGGGGTACAGGTGGAAGAAGCCACAGGAGGGTTATGAGAGAGAGGACACACTATCCCCAGATTGCCATTGGTCTTGTTGTGCAATAAGAACAAGAAATGTTTTACAGGGCTGAGAGCAGCTAGACGGAAACAGACTTCAACTCAAAGCAAAGTTTCCTAAGGCAAACCAACCACAGACGAAATAAACAGCCTAAGAAGTTAGTAAATTTCCCCTCCCTCAGAGATAAAGAGAATTTATATTTGATGAGGGCCTTGGCAATAAATTGTATGGTTGCCATAACTCACATCCTTTACTTCTCATAATAACGGATCAGATGAGTGGGGTTCACAGAAATTAAGCAAACTGCCTAGGGTCACACAGCAACTGGGGGAAGGTTACTGAACACCACAAAACCCATGTTTTTTCCACATCAACATGTCCAGGGCCCAGTGGGCAGAGCTATTGGCAGAGGACCCTTGTGGTTACCCTTGAACTCTTCTCCAGTCTTGAGAAGCTCAAATTCTAAGTCAAGCAAGAAGAGGATGAATCAGATAAAAGAGGAAGACTTTATTCCTGCACCTGGATTAGCAGAGTCACATGGGGCAATGTGTTTAGCTCATTTAATCTGTACAAAATCTCTCCTTTAACTCTGCCATGGTTAAAAGCAGTTTTGTGTTTGATTTATTTTAAAAGTCTACTTAATTTTAGAGAGTGTGAACGAACTCTCAACTGGTGGCTCCTTCCTGCAATTGCGGGGGCTGGGCCAGGCTGAAACCAAGAGCCTCGGTCTTGGCTAGCTCTTAGGTGACAAGGACCCTATTATTGAGCCATTACCGGCTGCCTCCAAAGAGGCACACTGACAGGAAGCTGCTGCCTTTGACACTGCTGTCCTCAATGAGCTATTGCACTTGCAGTCCAGGTCCCTGCTAATGCACCTGGGCAAGCAGCAGCAGCAGATGCCCCTGTGCTTTGGTCCCTGCATCCATATGGGAGATCCAAACAGCCCTCTAGGCTCCTAACTTCATCCTGGCCCAAGCTCGACAGTCGTGGCAATTTGGGGGACTGAACCAGTGGATGCAAGATTTCGTTCTTTCTCTCTCTTTCAAGTAAATAAAATAAATGGGGTGCTAGTTATCCCCAAAAGGAATGCTCCTTTGGCCAAAAAGAGTATTTTTAAAATAAATACAAGTCTGTTGGATTGGTGATTTGAGGTAGTTCTGCCCTGAAAGGTTGCCACGGTGACAGAATTAGTGAATCCTGAACTTTTTTTCCCTGGGAGAGAGACACACCACTGCTCTCCTCCACCTCCCCATTTCCCCATGAGCTTCTCATTACAAACTCTAGAGAGCTGGCGAGTGTGCGACTTGGTTTCCCATGTGTTTCGGCTGGTAGTCCCACAGCTCAGTACAGTTGATTACTTCAGGACCAGTGAACCTGCTCTCTACAGCACTGCAACTCCAGCCTGAAGGAGGCTGACCCAACCTGCCATTCCTCCACCAGGTGTAGCACAGCCTACTGGGACTTAAGCCAGAAGGCGCTGCAGCATCTTGTGCCAGTCCATTACACACACCAGAAGCAACTACAGAAGTCCAGAAATGTGCTAAATATGACACTGCATCTGCAATGGGGCGTGGGGGTAGGGGGAAGGGGAGAAGGACATTGCTGACAGTGAGAACCGATCACAAAAGGCTGAGCCCGGCCTTCCTTGCTGGGACTGAGTGTGTCATGTGATTCAAGTTCTTGGCACTCTACAAGAGTGCCACTGGTATTGATATTGAAGTTACTTGTCAAGTGCAGAGAGCAGGACAGTTCTCAAACGCAAACTCACAAATGAAGCTCCATTGTGTGAGTAAAGCTGTTGCCTGAGATGCCTTGAGAACTGACTGCTCCACTTCCAATCCAGCTCTATGCAAACAGATTGGAAAAGTAGTGAAAGGTGGTCCAAATGCTCAGGCCCCTTCTATAAAAAAATGGGTCACCTGGAAGAAGTTCCTGGCTTCAGTCATCACACTACCCCAGTCATTGCAACCATACAGGGAGTGAGCCAGCAGATGGAAGACTCTCTTTCTCTCTTTCTCTATCCCTCTCTAACTCTGCTTTTCAAATAAATATAAAGGAAATCTTAACAAACAAAACCAAGCACTCAAAATTATGTTGGTGCCAACACTGGGTTCCTGCTTGTGAAGGGTTTCATATTTAATAAATAAATAATCCAGTTCTGTTTCCCTCTTCTTAGGTATTAGCCAAGTGACCAAGTCAGTGAAAGAGATGGCAGCACTATCCTGTGATTATAACATTTCTGTTAGTGAACTGGTGAATATGAGGATTTACTGGCAAAAGGACCAACAGATGGTACTGAGCATCATCTCTGAGCAAGTAACAGTGTGGCCTGAGTACAAGAACCGGACCTTCCCTGACATCATCAACAACCTGTCCCTCATGATCCTAGCACTACGCCTGTCGGACAAGGGCACCTACACCTGTGTTGTTCAGAAGAGTGAGAATGGGGTTTTTGAAGTGGTACACCTGACTTCAGTGACGCTACTGATCAGAGGTAGGTGACAATTTGTGATTTAACCTAGACTGACAGATTTTTTTTTCAGGCTTGACTAGAAAACAAAATTTTTTCATGTTAATTTTTAGCTTTTAACAGCTTTAATATAATTCATAGCTATAATTCTAAGACTATTATGATATTCCCTCCCACCCTTTCTTTCTTTTTTAGTTTTTGAGATAACATTTTAAATTTACATTATAGTAGAAAGGCTCAAAACTTCACCAAATAAGAAATTTAACAAGCAAAAAGTAAAATAATCCTAGTTTAGAGGGAATAGAGACCATCGCTATAGACAACAATTGAATGAGAAGACGACCATGTCATCCACAGACAGTCAATGTTAAAGCAATCACAGTCCATTCTTAACCACTGGCTTAACAAAGGTATAAAAGAAAGTTTCACAGAACTTAATTTGTAGCAATAATGATACACACAGGCATTTTTTTCTTTTCTTTTTTAAATGTTAATTCACCCATATAAAGAATACAAAGCAACTGCCTTTCTGCTTCCAGCTTGTTTCATTCAACATGATGTCCTCCAATTGCATCCATTTTGCTGCAGATGGTAGGTTTTCATTTTTTTTATAGCTGAAGAGTATTTCATTACATACATATGCCACATTTCCTGCATCCGTTCATCTGATGGTGGACACTTTGGGTGATTCCAGATCGTGGTGATCCTGAACAGTGCTGCAGTAAACAACGTGGCATAGGTATCTTTTTGATACAACATGCTCATGTCTTCCTTGTGTCTACCCAGTAGTGCGATTGCTGGCTCCTAGGGAAATGCTACTTCTAGTTTTCTATACGTTGGTGCACCAATTTACATTCCTAGCAACAATGTATAAGTGCTCCCCTTTCCATTTCCTTGCCAGCATCTATTACTCTTTGTGTTTCAGATTTTACAAGACTGACAAATGTGTATTGATTTAGGTGGAAATATTACCAAAGTGGGATGTATGTCATTTCATTTCTTAGGGTCAATTCTCTAATTTTACAAAATACTCTGATTTCTGAAGGTGTCCTAGATATACTTATTCAAATGCTTTGAAAACACAAGCTTTTGACAATCCTCCTGGGACATTGCAAGATCCCCAAGTGTCTTCTGATTCACAAGAGAACTTTTTGTTTCATGTGTCTGCATTGTGAACTACACTTCACAATATGCATATATACCCATGAAAGTATGTTGCAATGGTAAAAGAGTAATGCAGGCATAAATATTTTTCAGTAGTATTTAAATGTCTATTATTATGGTCATTTCACTATTCTTTTTCACAATATCATTTCCTTTTTGCATACTTGCAACTTTCCTCTAAAAGTTGCACTCCTGCAAAGTTAGGTGTCAGAAAATGGGATGCATAATTTATGACTGCCATTGGAAAGAAGACAAGGTGCTAAGTCAAAGCCCTGTTTATACATCTTCTGTGAGGGCAAGCACTCACTCTGGGCAGGGAGGAGCCTCTCCTGGGTCACACGGAGCAGTGGGACGCCCACCGACAGAGCCTAAACCTTGGCTGAGAAAGCACAGCTCTGGGCCAGTCCCTAGCACTTGAAATGCAAACATTTCTTCTTCCTGAGCACTTGAGACTTCAGTGAAAAACAAACCTCCTACTTAATCAAATGTCATGGTCAGCCTTGATAATAGATAATAACCTCAGCAAAGCCTTAGGGAATCCTTCACTGTTCCTTGAGCCTTAGCTATGAATCTTTCCCTGGAACCTGCAGCT